>NW_026067915.1:4449677-4499824 GCF_014885135.2 Alexandromys fortis | reverse complement strand
TCACGACTTGGCCAAGTTATTTATTATACAAGACCTAAGCTAGTTAGAATAGGATATTTGTACTTATTGTATATAATTTCATAGTAGGTTTAGAACTCTCTTACTTAAACAAAAGGGGGAGGTGTTGCGGGAGGTCCTTCCGCCCCTCCAACCAATAGCTGCTGTGATACCAGCCCATTGGGGCGTGGTCTCTCTCCCTTTAAAAAAGCGGCTATTTCCTCTGCTCGCTCTCTTCACTTCCTGCTCCGCCGGAGACTAGACTCCCTTCCTGGTTGTGCAGATGGCTGTTGTCTGGGATGGTGATCTGTAAGTTTTCCCCTTTAAATAAATAACACCCTATTAATCATAACTCCAAACTGGTGTGGCCTTGTTCGTGACTTACGCCTTCATCTAACTGTACTTATTAATTTGCATTCCTACCAGAAGTGTTAGTTCCTTCTTTCCCATGCCCTCACCAGCATTTTTTACTTATTTTTTTAAATATATTATCCATTCTAATTGTGCTGAGACAGTATCTCATTGTAGTTGTGATTTGTATTTTCCTAATGGCTAATGATACTGATGCTTTTCATATATTTTTTGGGCCATTCTTATTTTTTCCTTGAGAAAGTAATGTGGGAAGTCCTTCTGTATATGTGTTGCTTTCATTGGTTAATGAATAAAGCTTTTTTAGCCAGTGGCTTGGCAGAATAGAGCTAGGTGGGAAAACTAAACTGAATGCTGGGAGAAAGAAGGCAGAGTCAGAGAAAAGTCATGTAGCTGCCTGCAGGAGACAGATGCCTCCGCCAAAGCTCACCTGAACCTTGCCAGTAAGCCACAGCCATGTGGTGGTACACAGATTAATAGAAGTGGGTTAATTTAAGATATAAAAGCTAGCTAACAATATGCTTAAGCTATTGGCCAAACAGTATTGCAAATAATATATTTTCTGTGTGATTATTTCAAGTCATGGTGGTCAGGAAACAAACTAGTGGCCTCCCCAAACAAGAAGGGTCTATTCTGATCCAGTAATCTGCCCATTTATAATTGTATCACTCTGTCAGGTGACTCTCCCTTCTTTAGACTGCCTCCCTTGCTATGTTGAGTTTTGATTGCTGTGTGGAGCTTTCTAATGTAATGTCACTCCATTCTGTTTGCTTTTCTTTTCTGTGTTTGTAGGATGCTATGTATAAAACCATTGTCTCTAAAGAGTGTCTTGCAATATTTCCCATTTCATTTAAGTGTTTGCAGGGTTTGGGATTTTACGTTCAGGTTGCTGCTATATTTTAAGTTATGTTTATAAGTGATGAGATAAAGGGATGTAGTTTTCAATCCTGTGCATATGCTTATCCAGTTTCTTCAGTGTTATTGTTCTTTCTCTAGTGTATATATCTGATGCTTTTGTCAAGGACTAGTTGACTATAGAAATGTGGACTTAGCTCTGGGTTCTCTGTTCTGTTTCATTGGTCCATGTGTCTCTGTTTGTTCCAGCACCATGCTGTTTTATTTACTATGACTCTATAATAGATACTAAAGTATTATAATGTCTTCTATTTATTTACTTATTGGCAATTGAACCTCACCCTTCTGGCCCATTCTCCAGGGACCAGCCTCTTCTATGGCTGTCAGAGGTCTACTTACTGCCCGAGCCAGGAGGTGAATGGTTCTAGTGTTTACTTATTCCAAGGTGTTAAAACTATAGTCTGAAGCTCTAGACTTCCTGACTTTATCTACAGGGACTGTCCCAGAACTGGAATAGTTAAAGTAGATTATTTTTCTTTTACTATGATTTCTTTTTTACTGTTAAAGCCCTCTTATTTCTTAGGCATTCACTCCAGAAACTAATCATTATTCTTTAGGATTTTAAATTACTCCCCAAGGAACCATACTGATATAGTTAATATTTCCTACTGCATAGTTGAAAAGTATCTTCAAGGACTGGTGAGAAGCTCAGATGGAAAAGATACTTGCCACCTTTTTTTCTGATGACCTGAGTTCCATTTCTCTGGATCCACATAGTCCTGTCACCTCCATACATGTCACATGTGGTACATGCTTGTACCACAAGCAGTCCCTGCCACGCACATACATATAAAATCAATTAAGTATGATTTAATAAAACAGCTTCTGATAGAATCTAACTATGATTCCCCATCTATTCAAAGTAACACAAGTGATCCAAGAGACTCAACTTAGAAGCCTTCATTAGAACAGCAAGTAACTTCAGATCAGTCACAAAAAGAATATACAGAAATCGATCATTCCCATGTCAAAGTAATTAGAGAATAAAATGGTAACAGGAAATCTATCACAGTGGCAAAAGATACATGTAAAATGCCTACAAATTTACTTGATATGACAATAGGATGTAAATGAAAAAAAACATTGTGAAATCCCATCAAAGGACTTAAATCAAGTTGAATTTTGAATAAATAGTATACAAGATGATGTCTATTGTTGGGATAGCCCTGGGAAACTCAGATGGTCACAAAATTCTGAGATTTGCTGACTCAATTGTTTCTTGCTTTATTTGTCAATTGCTTTATTCCTTATATTGGGGAGCATCGCTTGCTTCTTCAAAAACCACTAAGCACTTCTAGAGATGACTAAGTTTATATTCTCCTTGATCAAAGTTAACTACAATTATTTTCTGATCTCCTATTACTTGATCATCTATATATTCACTTGCCCCCTGTTTACTGGATATTTATTGAGTGTTTACCATGCCCTAAGTACTCTATAGATGTCCACTACCCATTGCTTATGGCTGCTGGCAGCGGGGTGGCCCTTGGCTCAGAACGTGATCTTTTGTCTCAACTGTCCCTGTGAAGTCCTAGTAGCAATGGGCTATTTTATGAAGGTGTATCCTAAGGTTTCAAGGATGCTCTTCGTGGGTGAGCACTGTGGGAGAAGGAATGCAGAGTGAGCCTGTTAGTAAAGATAGTGCAAAACAAGAAGCAGAGGAAAGCTAAAGTTCATGGGCATCCCCTGAGGGCCATTTCTCATCCCATCCATTATCTTTCAGCCTCACCCGCCAGCATGTTTCGGAATTGCCTCTTCCTGTTTTTTTAACCACCTCCTGTTTTATCACGTCAGCCTCTGCTGTTGCTGACCCTCCTCTGTAACCCATCTCTCCAAACTAATACTTAGAAGCTCAAGTATCTTTATTTAATTTTAACTAAAGGCAATTTTATGATCTCTGTCTCTCTTCCTCTTAGGGGTGTATTATCTTAATTTGCCTAACTGAGGACATCACTAAGTTGTGGTCCTGAAAAGATAACTTCTCACCCTTTGGAAGACATTCTGATATCCACAGTGGCACATTTTAAAATATTTTCCTTTTCCTTTACTGCATTGGAATTTTGAAGATAAAGTCTTTTCTAAGCAAATAAAAGAAATCCCCACTATAATCCCTATAAAGTTAATACATTGAAATCATCTAAACACCAATAAGACAAATATCAAAAACAATGATAATAGAAAAGCAACTATACTAATGGTTTAATATAAACACCACTCCAATGGTAGAATGAGAAAACAGAAATTGGAAAGTATCACAAAGTCTAGAAACTCATCTAAGAATAGAAAGGCAATGAGAAAATAAAGAATGCAATATAAAATACTATATAAATATAAATGCAATATAAATACAAGAGAAAAATACAGAGAAATATTTTGTAACAAGAGACCAACAAAGGTCTTTCTAACAATGGGGAAATGAGCGGCATTCTTAATAAATTTGTTTTTTAAATGTGGTATATGTCCCACACAGGAGTAAAGCTCAAAAGCACTATGCTAAGTAAAACGTGCCAGGTGCAGATGTCATGTATTGTGTGATCAATTATATTTATGTAAACCTAGAATAGGTAACTCTAAAGGGCTACCAGTAGATTAGTGGTCATCAGGGAAGGAGACAAGTGTTTAACAATGAGTAGTGGATACAGTAATGAAACGTCCTGGAATAGGTAGTGACAATGGGCGAGTAGCTTTTTAAAAAAATTATTGCTTGAGAATTTCATATTTGCATATAATGTGGTTTTGTCAGCTCCATCCCCAAACTCCTCCTGCTGTAACCCCTCCCATATCCCTCCTACCCCTTTTTCCTCCCCCGGGGAGTGTATGCTTTCTTTAACCCATTTACTTCACTTGGTACTGCCAGTGTCTACACATGTGTAAGGTCATCCGCTGGAGCATGGACGACCTATCGGGCTGAATCCCTGAAGAAACTGGCTCTCCTTCCCCAGCAGTCATCAGTAGGACTTTGTCAGCCCTTCCCCATAAGTGCTGCTATTTGGGTTGGCTTGATCTTGTGCAGGTCTTGTGAGTGCGGTCACTGCCACTGTGGGTGCTTGGGTACAACAGCTTTGCATTCATTACACCTTGAAAACACTGTTTGGGGTCAGTCTCCCATTATCTCTGCTTCTTATGATCTCCCTGTCCCCCTCTTCCGCAGTGATCCCTGAGCCTTGAAGGGAGAGGGTGTGATATAGATTTCCCATTTAGGACCGAGCACTCCACGATCTTTTTATTCTTTACACATTGATCAGTCACGTGTCTCTGTATCAGTCACCACCTGCTGCCCATGGAAGCTCTCTGATGAGGGTTCACCAGCTAGTCACGTACATTAAAGGCAGGATTTTATGATATACCAATTATGTCTCAATTTTTAAAAAATATTAAGGCAAGCTAGTTCTACTTGGGGTGTTATAAGAAAATAAAAACCCGGTATGCTGGTAAAGAATGTCAAAGATTATAAATTCTAACTTTTTAAGGTAAATGACTGTTAAGCATATAAAGTACAAATTAAAGCAATAAGATGTAGTATTTACCTGGAGGCACGAAAGGAAATTGTATGTTTCCATTCTTGGGTAGAATGTAGTCTAAATGGTTATTCTATGATACTGGTTCTCAAGAGAAAATTTATGGTTTCTCCAAAGCCTTTTATTGTTTCCTTGCATTTTCATTTCTAGGAACTTCTCCTAAATAAATATTTGCTACCTAAATGGCAGGTAGTAAATTTCGTTGACACAGCAGCACGCGTCCGCTGCTAGGAGGGAAAGTCAGAGTGATAATATATAAAACACCGCAGGCATATGGAGTGCATGTGGAAACCCAGAGAGGTGCTGCTCTCCAGAGTCTGAGGAACTGCCTCGTATTGGCAGGGATCATATCATTTGTGTTTTCTTAGTCATTCTTATCCATATTTTCAGTTAACTGTGATTTCTAAATACTCCATAAAAGTATCCTTTATAATAATTATTTCTGTTTTTTATTTTTAAGTGTTATTTATTTTATTATGCTATTTTGTTTGAAACAAGGCCATAGTGTGCAGCTCAGGCTAGCCTTGAACTCTTCCCTTCCCCTGCTTCTATCTTCTGGGTGCCAGAATTACAGGCATGCGCCACCATGCCCAGCTAACAATTCATTCTGCAGCCCGCATTTTCAGTGTGAGAAATCTTTCTTGTTTTGGTTTAGTGAACCCCTCAGCAAAAAAGAGATTAGAAAAAACAAAGACCCTTGTTCTTCTCCTAAGACTAGATCCGTGATCTCAACCTTCCTGATGCTGTGATCCTTTAATACAGTTCCTCATGCTCTGCTGACCCCCAAACACAGAATTTTTTTTTGCTACTTCATAACTGTAATTTTTCTACTGTTATGAATCATAATGTAAATATCTGTGTTTTCTGGTGGTCACAGGCAACCCCTGTAAAGGGATTGCTCAATCACCCCCCCAGGGGTCGTGACCCACAGGTTAAGAACCACTAGACTATAGTGTTGTGAGAGCTACAAAAATCCTTCAAAGCCAGGTTCTCACTCTCTGCCCATGGGGTTGTCTTCAGGGATGGGGGTGTTCATATGGCTTGGGGATTTGGTCAGTGGTAATGGTCTAACATAGAACATTATAAATTGAACTGTGTTTAAGATTTTTCTATTTCCAATACAACTCTGTGTGCACTGCTCACACCCAAATGGAATTCTTCTAATTGGGAATGTGTGGCCCTTGATGTAACAATTTCTTCTCCCGTTTTCCTAGACAGAATCATGAATAAACTGGAGGACAAGCAGGACCAGATGATACCATGAAGAGAAGTTTACAGGCCCTCTATTGCCAACTGTTAAGTAAGTTCATGCCGCATTCGTTCTTTACCCGGAATGTGCCAAGGTTGTCAGGATCTTGGTGGGGGAACACTGGGGTTGGGTCGTTTCCCGTCTACATAAGCCACCAAGCATCAAGTCGCTCTCATGTCTTAGGCATCCGTCATACTGTAGACGTCATTATAATTCGAGTGTGACTTAGTTCAAAATGCACATCAAAAACATGATCATTCTTTGTTCCGTGGTACAATATAAAGTGTTGCCGCATGATCTTGTGTTGATTCCTCATGAGTAAAAACTGGTTCGTGGGTTGTATTTTCTCGATTTTTGACACATGGAACCTGATAGGCTTTGGGGACCACATGGCCTTTTGCTTGGAATTTGGTGTATAGATATGCATGATTCTCAAATAGTGAGTGGGATCAATGTGGTTTCTTGGTTTTTATGGCAGAATATGAGTATGACTTTCCGTGTGTTGCTCATGTGCTTTTGGGTTATGTCATAAAGAACCGTTCATGATGGTACTGGAGATTTGAATAGCTACTGAGTTGAATGGAAAACCCTGAGCAGTCCATGTTTTTGATGCTCTGGAGATCTCACTTGACACAACAGACACTGGCCACTCTGAGTCAAAGCGAAGCCACTGCATTGGAAACCTTGAGGATGGAGCACATTGTGTCTGTAGAGCCTGGTGGGGCGGTGGATGGAAGACAGGGCTTTCCTAAACCAAGCAGCGCCAGACTTTTGCTGAGTGGATAAAATGAATCAAATGAAAACGATTGAGATGCAAATCGCTAGGCAGTCAGCCCGCAGAGTTTCCAGCCCAGGTTAGATTGCTGTAGCCGCAAAGCTCTTTATCTACACACAGTTTGGGGCCAAGCGTTTTAATTGGCTCATTTCGGCTGCTGAATTCTAATCCCAGAAGCTCATAAGGCTAGTTCAGCCTGCTGGAAAGTTGCCAGGCTGTATGGGGACTTCTGTTCTTTTTCTGTTTCCTATGGGACCATAGTTCTCTCTCTCTCTCTCTCTCTCTCTCTCTCTGTCCCCCCTTCTCCCTCTTTCCCTCCCCCTCACTTTATAAAACACTTATTTGTTAGAGGGGGGCTTTACAGATTGAAGAGGCTATGCCATAAAGACATGAGTTCGTCTACCTTGATGAAAAAAGAGACCTGTGAAAGATAGTCTCTCCCCTCCCCCATCAACACATGTGTTACATCTCAAAGAAGGGACGGTAGGCTTCATTGCAGGAGAATTGGGGCACTGCAAGACAGCATAGCAGATTTGAGAGGTAGGAAAACGATTGAGGAATCCCCTGTGCTGATTGTGTGTCCCATGTCTGCCTATTACGTAAAGCCATGCATTATCTGAAAGGCATTAGATAAATTATTCTGTCATTCAGAGTTAGGCCCAATGCTGCACAGTGTCTCTTCTTCTAAACTCTAAAAGCTGGAGGGGTCAGACATCACCTGGACCGCTATAGGCACCAATGGTCCATGTTTGCAGAGATGCCAAGAGAATTCGGTAGTTAGGAGGTAGGTCATAACCGTCACTAACCACCACCCCCCATTATTGACGTGCATAATAACTCATATATGCTATTGGCATCCAGTTGTTAAGTGTGGTAGTGTGACTGTAATTGACCCCCCATAATCTTATAGGGAGTGGCACTATTAGGAGGTGTGGCTTTGTTGGAGTGGGTATGGCCTCGTTGGAGGAAGTGTGTCACTGTGGGGACGGGCTTTAAGGTTTCCTGTGCTCAGAATACAGCCCAGCGTCTGAGTTGACTTCCCATTGCCTGCAAGATGTAGAGTTCTCAACTATTCCTCCAACACCACACCTGGCTTTTACGTGGGTTCTGGGGATCCAAACTCAGGTCCTCATGCACCCACAAGTGCCTCTTCCTCAGGCTAGTCCAGTCTGGAGCTCGGATCATAGTGGGACTCCATAAGTATTTGACTTTATGATCGTTCTCCATAAAAATCTAAGATATCATTAATGTAAGATGCACTGTTATTGTGTGAGCCACTAAGAAAATGTTGCCTAAGCTTTCACATGCTGTCAATTCAACCTCACCCTGTGGAAACAGGTGCATGGGTAACAGGCATAATTAGTAGCTGGATTGTGGGTAATATAGTCCTCAAGCCTTTGCCACTCCGTTCTCCCTCAGGGCCAAGCCTCAGCAAGGCCATCCATAGTCCAGGATTCCGCTTCTGGTGGGTCCTCTGAAAGCTGGGGAGGGATCCGAGGAACTGTGGCATCACACACTGAAGTCGGCTTGTGTATTCTGTCTTCGTGTTTGCTTCGCCTGACAAGTGAGGGGAAATCTTCCCTTAGACTAAAGTCGGGAAAGTGATGTAAATTATAACGGGCACAACCTTTAGGTCCAAACAACCACTGACCCTAAATCTCGCCTTTCTGATGTTACAGGCAATCATACAGCTACTGAGGGGCATTCCCAAGGTTGGGGGAGTGGGAGCTTCACCCCTCATCCTTTGCAAAGGATGACACTGCCACTGTCTGGTCCTAACCGCCGTGGAGTGCAGCAGTGCTGGATTCTGGATAAAGAATGAATGAGTCCAAATCCTGGCGCTTCTAATTATTGGGATCAATTTCCAAACAAAACATAGCAATTAGAGCATGCTTCCATGGCTTAACAGCTGCTGGGCCCCCTCCCCAGGGCTTTGCCCGCCCAGCAGCTGATAAGTCTTGACCCTAATTAGTGATCGCTATGGGAACATGTTACAACTTGGGTTTCTATTTCTTCCTTGCTTCTTGCTTCGTGCTGAGTGTTTATTTATTTGTTTGCTTATTTTTTTAAAAAAATTAAACATTGGAGGCCAGATAGTTTTCCCTTCATGAAAAGATTCGCAAGGACTCTCTAGGGATAGGACAGGTCTCTGTATCTCTGCAGTCATTCACATACATCTAAGGCAGAAATGCTGTCCAGTGTGACCCTTAGCATACGCGGTCTTTAAAGGGCTCCTAATTGGTTTAATGCCTTTTACATTGTAGGTTGGGATTCTTAAATTTATTCAACTAAACGGTTCCTTTCTGCCAATGAAATCTTAAGATATTTTTCCACTGTCAGCAATGTCAGTAAAGACTGGAAAATAGCTTGATGCCTTTGACTGCCTTTCACCATAGAATTGCCAGGGAATATCCGAGAAAAGTTTTCAGAACCCTATTGACGCTAGTAAATAAATCCAGTCTTCTATATGAAAGACCCTCTGCTAAAATATATGGGAGGAGAAAATGTAGGGTTTGGATGTAGAGGATGTGCTCTGAGCTCTCCCCTATCCTCTGAGCAACTATGTAACTTCACAAAGTGCTTTCTCAACTGCGATGCCCAGATGAAAAGTACAATATCTACCTTGATATAGACTCCTGAGACATAAATGAAAAGGGCATAAAATAGTCCAGTGTTATGAAATGCCCTTCAAATATGAGCTGTTGCATTGTCAGCAAACGGTAATATTTAGTAAATAACCTTTATTTGCTTAGCAATCTTATTTTAAAGAAAGGAGAGAAATAGTCTCTATTACTCTGTCCAGATGCCAGCTCAGATGGGTCCCCCTCACCCTCACTCTACATAAAGTACCTAAATTGAGGAGATAGATAGATAGATAGATAGACAGACAGACAGACAGACAGACAGACAGACATTGCTTTGTTTGACAACGTTAAAATTTTGGAATTTTCTTCTGAAAAAGAGAAGGTTAAGCAGGGTTTGTTTTGTTGTCATTTTTCAATTTAAAAAGACATTTTCCCCATCAGTTCTATATTCATTTGTAATTGACCTCAGAGTTTTCAGAGACTTGAGTCACTGGCTATACTAATGTGTGGTAGATATTAGAGATTCTTGAGGGCAGAACCTATGAATCTTCCAAACCCAAGACCCATTGGCTCTGCAGCCTCTCCATCCAGTCCTTCCCTCCCTCCCAGCCCTGCCGCTGCTTGAGTCATTGGCAGCCTTTTCCCTGTGACTGCTCCTCACTGTGGCAGTTTGCCAGCCTCTCCCCTCCTGGGCTGGTCCTCTCCCACTACAAGTGTCCCAGCAGTGCCTCTCAGGTGAACTTGGCTTTGCTCAAACTGCACCAGGGCACTCCCAGGCACCATGGCTTGGGGAGTTACCCAGATAGCAAACCAGAATCGTTTCCTGGGTACCTGCTGGAGGACACCCCTGCGTTCCTATTTGCAGTAGAAGGTAAATGAGAGGGGAGGGCTGGGTGCTCTGAAGTGAAACACGGCACAGGAACAGTAATGACCAAAATGCCAGCTGTTCTGAAGATCTCTGTGAGGCGTGGCCAGCCCTCTACCCTGAGAGAAAGCCGGCGAGAGTGACAAGGGCAGCTTACCTGAGTACGTGGAGACCTAGCTAAGCAGTTCTCACCACAGCAAAGGGGAATTCCTCGGGAGAGAGGAGACTCGGATAAATGGTCAGCTCATTTCATTCGTATGTTACGGTTATTTTGACCATAAGTGTAAGTGTTAAATGATTGAACTAAAAAAATAAAATGCAATAACTTACTTCAATAGACTAGCTATAGAAATTTCATCCAGAAAAAAAAAATAACCCATATTTCAGTTGACCTGATATTGTTAGGATATTCACTTTTCTCATGGCAAGTGTAATAGAGAGAGATGTGAGTCCTGAGGGAACCCGGTGGGTCAGCTTATCAAAAAGGGTCCCCAAGAACAATGCATAGAACCATAGAGAAGTGGGCCTAGGGAGGGCAGGAAGCTCAGAAAGGGTGGGGCTTCTGTCTTACAAGCTCCAGTAGGAGACAGCTCATGCTTCGGACTGTCTCCTTTATGGAGGCAGAGCTGGAGTCTGTGTTCCTGGGTATGCCAGGTATCAATTGAGTAAGACAAGGGCAAGTCAGGCACTGTTCACTTAAGCTTGGGGATTCGCATGTTAACATACATGTCGAATGTTCAGGCTGATCCCATAAACACTGGGCCATTCTTCTTACTGTCCACATCACTTCTCTCCTCTGCCCTCCCATTTTTTCTGAGTGTAAATTTAGTAAGAGATCACATGTCTTCCGTTGCTGAGAACCTGATCTAGAGTAGCGGAGAAGGCTGGTGAAGGTTGGTGATAGGCAGTCTGCCGTTGATGCACCAACTGCACCCCTTGACCAGAGCTGTAATTGAAATTGCTCCTGTATAGAACCCCTACTTTATTGAAGTATAGTGATGAATATAACCGGGTATTTTATTCCTTTATTCCTCCCTTGTGCGACCTACATTTCTTTAGCGATGCCATCTCATAGATGAGAAGAAACTCTTCGGTTGGTGGTGATGGGAACTGAACACAGGGCCATGCACATGCCAAGCAACCAAGTTCTAAGTTCAGTAATATGGCTCCACAGGGGAAAGGTGCTTGCTGCCAAGAATGGTAACCTGAATTCAGTCCCTGGGACACATGTGGTAGAGGGAGAGAACTCTCAGAAGTTGTCCTCTGACCCCTATATAATGATGGGCTTTTACACACACACACACACATACACACACACACACACACACACACACACACACACACACCCCAAATAAATGTAACAAAAATTTAAATCATGAACTTATGAAAAACAAAATGATTTACATATTTCTAAGGCAAATTGCATTGTAACTATGAAGGAAGGAGATAGCTGTGCAATTGTTCCTGTGGGGACATCTTGATGGACACACATCCTTATGTATCCAATAAGAAATCAAGACCTTGGCTTCAATGCTCCATGAGACTGAGCTGGGTGGCTGCCAGGTAGTTTACTTTCGGAAGGGAGCAAAAGGACAGAATAAGGGAGGCGTTAAGAGACGCTGTTGCTAAATCTCAACAGACATTGACCAGGGTGTGGCCATTTGCTGCCCTTTTCTCTCATCTTCTGGAAAGAGCTTTGTTCTTTAGCTTATATGGAAATCATATATTGTCACAGTCAAAAGGAAACACACTAGTAATGGCCACATCTTAAATGGATAAATAAAGATACAGTGGCCACCCTGAGTGGATAGGCAACCTGGCCAGGCCCCCAGCCTGGTTGACATGAGGGAAGCAGCTTAAGTGCCTCCGAGGCAGGGTGCATGCTAGGTGTCCTCTCCTGTCCCCTCACCCCACCCCTGACCCGTGCCCAGCCACAGCAGCTTTGTTTCCTTTTCCTAGCGCCTTAGCCTGATCTCTGCTCATGGCTTTGGGGCCAGTCATTCATCCTCGCCTCCCTGTCGCCTGCAGTTCAGACCCTCGCCCCACACCCCAGCATGTCACATCCTAGTCTCTCGGCCACCTTGCCCTCAAGTTCCACATGGCATTCAGGTAAGCGATGCTTCTCTTGCCTGGATCTGTTTACCACTTTCGTGTCCCTCTGGACTGTCAGCTAAAAGCCAACACAAGCTATTTTCAGCCTGGCCCTTGGGTGTTCCACCCTCCCCTGGTGACAGTGGCATTAGCAGTGAAGTGAGCTAGACAGAGGAGCAATGGGCAGGCTGTTGGATAGTCAGAGAGAAGCACAATCACAATGAATGTCACATGTCTTCCCAGACATACAACACAAGGCTCATTTAAAACAATTTTTTTTCTGGGGGGCTGGAGAGATGGCTCAGTGGTTGGGAGCATTGCCTGCTCTTCCAAAGGTCCTGAGTTCGATTCCCAGCAACCACATGGTGGCTCACAACCATCTGTAATGAGGTCTGGTGCCCCCTTCAGGCCTGCAGGCAGACACACAGACAGAACACTGTATACATAATAAATAAATAAATAAATAAATAAATAAATAAATAAATAAATAAATTTTTTTCTGGTAGCTGCATTTGAGAAAAAGAAAAATAAACTAAGTGAAAAGAAATGAGTGAAATAAATTCAATTCCAATGTCGGTTTCTATTTACTACAATGTACTGTGTCCTTACGTGACTCTGGTCTCAGAACCGTGACTAGGGGCACCAAGAGAAGGAAGAAAGGACAGACACATGGACAGAGAAGCTGGGATTGGATGGTCTGGGCTCTGATGGAGAAGCTGCAGCACCCAGGAAGCTCGGTGTGCTTGTTATATGTAGGTGACAGAGAAACGGGGTTATTGCTTATAGCTGAAGGAAGCGGGATTACATACAGATAACCAAGGAGACGGGGTCAGTATGCACAGCTGAACGAGGAGGTGGGTTTAGCTAATCTCATAGAAGCAGTCTCTCTAGTGGAGCAGTCTGCAGGCCTTAAACATCTAGAAGGCAAAAGTAAGAAAGGCATGGTGCACATTGTCTGTGCATACTGTTGCCCTTTGCACCAGAATCCGAGGAAAGCCTTGCCCTCCCTCTGAGCTCTCCCTGGGGAATGTTTCTCCACTCCCATGGGCCTGTGACATCGGGGTCCTTGACAATGCTGTGTTCGTGTCAAACAATGCACATCCACTCGGGACTCCCCTCAGCGCCTGCACCCGTGCATCTGGAATACTGTTTCAGTATGAGGTCAGCACTCCAAAGTGCTTAGTCACATTGCCCTCCTCTACGTGCTCATACCAGTCCTTGGAAGTCTCCTAGACAGTGTGCAACACATTTCAATTTAAATACTAATTTTTTGTCCTAAGTGTTTGGCATTTAGATGTCATAAAATTGTTAGTTGCCAGGGGGATGCTGCTGGGAGCTGGCTCAGACAGTAAAATGCTTTGCCACTCTAGTGCAAGGACATGATTCTATCCCAGCATCCCTGGAGAATGAAAGCCTGTATGGTGAATTATTATTATTATTATTATTATTATTATTATTATTATTATTATTATTATTATTTTGGTTTTTCAGCACAAGGTTTCTCTGTATAGCTTTGGTGCCTGTCCTAGAACCCCCTCTGTAGACGAGGCTGGGCTCGAACTCACAGAGATCTGTCTGCTCCTGCTTCCCGAGTGCTGGGATTAAAGGTGTGCACTACCACTGCTTGGCTTGGCAACCCATATTATAACCCCAGGGTTAGCAAGATAGAGACAGGAAGATCCCTATGACTTACTAGGTGGCCAGTCTAGGTAATCAGTGAGCTCCAAGTTCAGTGAGAAACCCTGTCTCAAAACACAAGGTGAAAGGTGATACAATACACCCAGCATCAACAGCTGGCCTCCATGGGCACACATGCAGGTACTCACACACACATACTTGCATGCTCATACACACAAAAAAACATACATACATATGTTCATATACACAAACACACATACAGATACAAAATGGATAATTGGAAAAAGTAGGTTTTTTAAATGAATTAAAATTAAGGGATATTTTAAAAACTTGTTCTTCTATTACACTAGCAACATTTTGGGTCTGTTTCAAATGCTTCAGACTGTTGCTTATGAAGGCCCTTGCAGCTCCTCCTGCCTTGTATCACTGTGTGGGGACAGAGTCTCATGCGGGCAGAATCCCTGAGACTGTGCCTACAGATTGTCAACTTCTTGCCTGACAAGTAGGGAGAAAGAAATGGAGAGATCATTTTAAGACCTTGTGAGCTATGTTGCTTAATCCTGGTTTGGTCTAGAAAGGGCAAAGGCAGTGCCCTCACAAGTTATCCAGGGCCAAACACAAAACCTCCTTCTGGAGACATCCCCCAAGGCATAGAAAAGAGATGGACCCACAGAGTGCAGGCTGATTCCAGAGGCTTCATACCCTCACCATGGAGATATAGAGGCTTCTCTGCAGCAAGATGGATTTCTCAAGTCTCTGTAAAGCCCTGTTCTGAGGAGGTGCATTCTTAAGGAGAGGGCTTGGTCAGCCTCACCCCTTCAGGCAAAGCCTCTGCATGCTAGCTCCTCCTGATTTTCCCGCTACAAGCTTATTACTCACAATTCCTAAACATATTGTTTCATGATCTGTAAGTCCCTCAGGAGAAGAACAGGGTCAGTGGTTATGTTCTGAGTCATCGATGTCACAAGCTTCAGTCATGGCTCTAAGTTAATTACAAGATGACAGTTCTCCGCTAAAGGCATTAGCAGACTAACTCTAATTGAGATGTCCAGGGCCACATGCCCAGATGTCCAGGGTACCTGATAGACACAGCACTGTAGCTTGACCAGGCGGAAGTTACCAAGAGTTGAACCTTCCACAGAGAGAGCTAGCAGGAGAGAGGTCTTTCCCAGTGGAATGAACTGTCTAGAATGGAATCCTTAGAAGAAAACATGACTTTAGAATCTTCTTTGTAACTCCTGAGGAGACTAGGAGGTTCCTTCTGTTTCCATTTTCTTTTAACACACTATTTTTAAAAGACAGTTCTGTGCAGCCCTAGCTGATCTCAACTCAAGGTAGTTCTCCTGCCTCAGCCTCGTAGGTGCTAGAATTACAGGCATGTATCCCTCTATGCCGGGCTTCTTTGGGGAGAAAGTGGGAGGGTTATCTTACATAGACCATGCTGACCTCAAACCCTGATGAGGCTAGCTTTGGCCTGCTCACAGTGCCTTTACCTCCTGGGTGCTGACATTACTACACCACACCCAGCCTCAACACGCTTTAGTGTTTTAACAGCCTCTAGGGGTTAGTCAGTCTTGATGCCTGCACCCCATCCCAAATCTGTGCGAAGATACAAGTATCAGGATTGACTCTGAACTCAGATATTGGCTGGGCAATATTTGGTGCAAAAAATTATTGAAACTGAGAGGCATGAAGGCATCAGGCCATTTCTTTCATAAGCCGATGAATCTGTAGCTCTCCCCCTCCACCCCGCTGGTGCCATCCTTATGTCTGTATTTTTAGAAATCCTAGGTTATTATAGAAACTGTGAAAAAAAGATGGGGAAAGAAATCTGGCTTCCAGTGTAACATCTGCCTAATTATTTCTTAGATTAAATTTGCCTTCATCCAGCCCTCAGCAGAGGCCACACCTGCCCCTGCTGCTCAGTGGAGCTCCTGCCCTTACCAGGTTGCCAAGGGAACTCCTGGATGATGGGGAAGTTTTGTGTCATTGCTGGCTCTCCTCCTCATCCAGCTGATTCTGGGTACCCACTGGGTCTGTGGAGTAACGCAAGGAAAGGGCACATGGAAGGGTGGATAGCTGGCACTCAGAGTGTGAGGTGCCCTTCACTTCCCTACATAGATTTCCTCCCTTTCTCCATTAGCAGGCCAATCTTCATCTGACTCAGAAGCCTCCTCTAAGCTCAGCTCAGGGTTTCCTGCTTAGTCTCTGTGGATAGCCTCTTCCACAAGGAGTTTGATTGGCTCTCTCATAAGCCCTCAGCACTGAAGGCCTTCCCTCCACAGAACGCTTACCTAGCACAGTGACAGGGATGCTGACTCTCCTTGGTTCTTTGGGTGTTGCCTCAGCTCAGACTCCACAACTGAGCTGGTGTTACTGGCACAGATTAAGGTTGAATGTTCTAGATGCTTGTGGACATCATGGATGCGATGTCACCAGCCAACACTGTCTGCAGCCAGGTTGCTTTCCTTCTGCATGGCCTTAGCTCCCCCACATCCTCAGTGCCCGTCTCCATGATTCTCCTCTGACAAGCAGCTTACTAGTCTTTTAGTATGCAGTATTCGAAAAAGTGCAAATAGTTTCTCTCCTCCCTCCCTCCCTTCTTTCTTCTTTCCTCTCTTCCTTCCTCCATTCTTTCCTGTCTCTTTTCTCTTCTATTTCTTTTTTTAAAGTTCGTATTCCTGCAGGAAAAGGTTAATTCGGTTTCGTGAAGAGAATGGAAGTGATAATAAATATTTTGCAAAGCTATGTATGCTGGCACACACCTGTGATCCCAGCACACAGGAAACCGAGGCAGGAAGAGTGTGAGTCCCAGGTCATAGCAATATCCTGTCTCAAAACCAACCAATTTCTCAGTTTAAAGAAATAGGGGGGAGCCAATGAGGCAGTCATTGCTGAATGCAGAATTATTATAAACAGGCATATGAGCAGATGGAGAAGTTTATGAACCATCCTCACTCTTACAGTGAGAACTCATGATAACTTGAACAGTTTGACGTCACTGTTTTGATTTGCTCTTTAATAAATTTACTATAATAGCGTAAGAATCTTCAGAGACCCACACCGGAAAGCAGTCTGAAAGTGCTGGTGGTTTGACATTTGAAGAATTGCAAACATCCTGCAAAAACCCCTTTATTGACCCCTGGGCGTTCTCTGTTTACTACACAGTTTGTCACGTGTCCAGCGTCTGAAATTCAGCAATGGCTCTACTCATTGTCCCTAAGTGTTTATAACAGAAAGACTTGGGAGAAAGCAGCCACACCCTAGTGATGTGTTTTCAAGTTCAGCAAAAGCACCTACACTAATGAAATCAGTACTGAGTTTTCTGTTGCCATGACTACTCTGTTGCCGTGGATACTCTGTTGCCATGCAAGATAGCCCTGAGCATCCTTTTCCTGCAACTGATGACATTTCAAACTATGGACTCGGCTACCAGAGGCCCCATTTTTTTAAATGCTCCTTTGACCTGAATATGTTTTCTCTTAAGGAACTGAGAACTTTTAAATTCTGAATATGTAAGTGATTAATATGCCTGCGGTAGAAAAGTTTAGTAAGAAAAATAAATTTTAATTTATGAAAAATACAGTAGCTATATATACATATTTAAGCCTCAAAAAAAATGCCTTCTTGGAGTGTTGGTACAGTAATCTAGAAATAGAAGCCTCGGGCTCATGTGTATGCAGGCTGTGCTGATGGCAGACTGTACATTATACCCCCGGTGTCAGCCAGTCCACTTGTGCGGTTGGCAGTAGCTCATCAGGAGTGTTTTTCAGTATGTTTTCAGATTTTCAGAAAGGTGTGTAATGGGGATGATCAGACTACTTTGGGTCTTCCCCGCTTCTGCAAGGAACCCTGAGTGCAGCTGAGTCACACAGTGCATCATCATGAACACTATACCTGGAAGGGGAAGGAGACTTTTTAAAATAGCCGTCTTCTCAACCTCGATATACTTCGCTTCTCAGTTTTCTTCCTTTTTCTCTCTCTTCTTGAAAAACAGGTGGATTGGACCTGGGGCCATTGTTTTAAAAATCATAGAGCCGCGATTCCTGGGGCAAGAAGCCCTGGGCTTCTGTTTGTGCGTTTCTGTTGAGGACTCTTATTGACCGAGCAGCCCTACTGGGTGGTAGTAGTGAGCTGGTGGCCTTTCAGGACCGAAGTCGGTGCACAGCCAGCGATTTCTGTAACTGAATCAGATCGGAGGATGCGCATGCCTGCACACAGCAAAGATCTGAGTGCCTTTCTCAGCTCTGGGGGAGTCGTACAGTCAACCAGTAGATAATTGGTTGTATTTTTGTTTGGTCGGTTGGTTGGTTGGTTTTGGGTTTCGTTTTTGTTTTGTCATTGCCAATGACAACACCTAAGCCACCATGGCCTAAAATAAAAACAATTCATTTATTTTTTTAAAGATTTATTTATTTATTATGTATACAACATTATGCCTCGATGTATGCCCACACGCCGAGGAGGGTGCCAGATCTCAGGACAGATGGTTTTGAGCCACCATGTGGTTACTGGGAATTGAACTCAGGACCTCTGGAAGAGCAGTCAGTGCTCTTAACCTCTGAGCCATCTCTCCAGCCCCATTTATTTTTTTTTTAAAGTTGTTTTATTTGCTTAGGTTAAGGTGTGTTAAGAGGTGCGTGTGTGTGTGTGTGTGTGTGTGTGTGTGTGCTTGTGCGCATGTGTGCACATGTGCCACAGTTTGTCCGGAGATCAGAGGACAGCTTCTGGCTGTCCTCTCCAGCCACCTGCAGGATCCAGAAACTCAACTAGGGTTGTCAGGCCTACACGGAAGTGCCTCAACCTGCTGAGGCATCTCTCCAGCCCACAGAGGTTTGTTTCTCACTCACAGGTCTCAGCTCTGACCACCTCTGAGGTGCACTCAGGAACTGAAGGTTCTTCCATCTCACAATCCGACCTTCCTCAGTGCCTGACCTCCATGATCATGACTGAAACAGGAGAGACCACATCTGTCCCCTCCCTAGCCTTGAGGTGACATACATAAATATCAGCTATACCATGTGGCTCTGAACGCACAGCCCCCTCCAGATGCAGGAAAGCAGGGAATGTCCGTGGTTTGGCATCCCCTTACAGGGGCAAATCTGCTACGAGAGGGAAGCACACATCATGAGTAAAAACCTAGTCATTTTTATATTCTTTGCATTAATCATAAAACTCCAGCTAGAGAGTAACTAATAAAATGAGACAGCCTGTCAAGTGTTGGATTTGTCTGACAGCCTGTAGCATGAAGAAAAATTAAGACCGTCAATGTGTCTCTCAGACACAGCAAGTTCTAATCCGGTTGCCATGGAGCTCCTAAGCACTGTGTCGTTATGATGGCCTCCCATTATGGGGTTCTGTTGCCATTACTGTCATCATCACCACCACGTCTCCTGGTGTGGGTGGGTGTCCAGGAAATCCATGAATGAGTGATCAGAAATACTGTAATTTCACCTTTTGACAGACTTGTGAGGGAAATATTACTTTTCTGAAGTTGAAAAGAAAATTGTGAGACATTTCCACTCTGCTGCATTGAAAAGGATTGAAAGACTAGGAAATGTGGGGTGAGTGGAAGTGGGGCCACTATCTAAGATTATCCACATCGCATGCTGCATGACATAGGGACAGCCCTTACATTGCGGGCTGTGGTGATGGGTCCCCCTGGAGTATGTGACTAGCCAATGGAGGACCTGAATGAAAATTTCAGCGGAGGAATAATTAGGAATAACAGAAGCTCGTGGTTCTGCCACCATAGCTCAGCTGGTGGCTTCCTTTTGGGCTGGACTGAGGTTAGCTCAGATCAGTCCTTTTCTTGAAACCATCTGTGAAGAAGTCTTGTGTCATATAGCAACTGTTGTTATTTTTCTGTGGAGAGATGGGAAGTTAAGAGCTGAGAGAGAATTACAAGAAGGGGAGAAACCATGGAGGGTGACGGGCATAGAATTCTGCCCTCTTTAGAACCACATGGATGGATGCACAGCCTCTCTGGCCTCTGATTGTTCATCTTAAAGACAGGGACTTAGACAAGCTCTGTGTGTCCATTGAGGAAGGCAGAGAAGCTCGCTGAAGGAGGTGCAGTTTGCCTAAAAAGTACAGTTCTGTGGTAGCCCATGGCAAGAGCAAATCACCTAAAGGTCAGAAATGCTGAATTCTGATTCTGCCCATGCTGGTAACCTGCTCTCAATCCTTTTACCTACTGAGCTTTGCTGGACCCACTTAGAAAGTGTTTTCATTCATCCACCAGCATTAGGTTTCTAGAGGAAAAGAAGCAATAGAATGAATTCTACTAAAGGAGAATTATCGGATTGGTTATATGCAATGCAATCTGGGTACTCGGACAATAGCTGGATGCATACAAGAGAGGTAACACTTCAGTCCGTATGGCTGGATGCCTCAGTAATCCCTTCCTAATGCCAAGGGCCTAGAAGATTCCTGGAGAGCCCCTGATAGGCTCCGATGTAATATCAGTGACAGGCAGCTCAGCAGCAAGACAAGTTGGGTAGGTGACCTCACTACCAAGATGTGAAGGCAAGCCAGCAAAAGCAGAAGCATTTCCCTTAGGCCTCTTTAGATCTGGGCATTCTGAGAAGGTGCTGCCTGCGTTTAGGGTAGATCTTCTGACTTCAGATAACCTAATTGAGAAAATACCTTCCACGTGGGCCCAGAGCCTTGCCTCAGGGATGATTCTCGTACCATCACAGCACCTACGAAAACACCAAGTAATCTGTAGAGTTGCTCCTTCTGTTAAAGAGGGTAATGTGAAAAACAAAAATGGTGGCTTGGGTGTCATCAAGTCTACACATTGCAGTTGTTTTTTTTTTTTTTTTTTTAAATAGCATCAGAAAGTGAGTGTAAGTGAAGACAATGTGAGGTCTTCTCCCTTTAGCTCTCCCCCATCATCACTGCTTAGGCAAGTCCTTACCTTTCCTGTTGTGGCCAGGGTCACGCAGAAAACTGAAGCACGGTGCCCCTCTAACCAGCTTTGTGAACCCCACCCCGGCTGCAGGAGGATTCCCCTATGCCGCTCATTGACGTCACCTGTTCTCATCATTGCCATGTTACTGCTGGTTAGCTGTTAGTCACCTTGACAGATGTGCTCTCGGTGGCTAGTGGACGTTGCTCAGGGGTAGTCATTATGCACATGAAAGAATATTTTTAGGACAGTAATGGGTCTGATCTCGCAGAGCTTCTGGTAAATTCTGTAGAGTGTGGGAAGTCACCCATCAGAAACTTGAAAGACTAAATTGTAAAAATGGTTGCAGCATCAATGGGAGTTCAAGCATGTCTGTGAAGGAACATGGAAACAATGTTTGGTGAGTATTTGCAGGCCAAGTGACTGTCCAGAAACAGATAGTGCCCGTGACAGGGGAAGCCAATGTGCAGGCCCCTCGATGACTGTGACTTTGCCACGACAGAAACCTCCACTGAGTAGCTAGAGTCATGTAGTCCATGTTAAATAAGCCATGTGAGTAATTCCAGAAAGGGATCTAAATAGAAATGGCTCCTGTGTGTAACCTGATGCTCAAACACCACATGTGAAGAAGCTGAAATTGACAACCCAGCCAAGGTCCCAACCACATCCACTCGAATCTGCATCATCTTGAGACCAACCAGAAATGGGGATTTCTTACTGGGGAGGCATTCAAATAAGCAGCCTCCAGGTGGTTATGGATTAACTTACCAAAGAGTTGCCTGATATATAAGGAATCAAGCTGAGATGTGCAGGAGTCAGCCAGATAGAGGGTTGATTGATTGGCTGACTACCAATTAATTATCGGGTACCAAAACATGAACTAGTTTGTATTGTTACAGTCCACTGGTGTCCAGTAAACTACTCTGTAACTGAGTGGCTTAAATGCTCATTTGTTTTGCTTGGAGATTTTGTGGACTGGGAGCTGGGGGTACAGGAAGAATGGTTTGTCATCTCTGAGTCATCTGAGCCCTCGGCTGGGACCTGGGGACTGCGCTGGTTCACTAGTTGTCTGCTGCAGCTCTCAGCTGGCTTATGTCGCTGTGATTGGGACCTCACCTGGGTTAGCCATCCTTTACCCTTTCACATATGGTGACTGGTCCCTCAAGTATCTGTAGGAAGACTCTGACAGAACCCAAGTGACGATTGCTCACCCAGCCCTAGAGTGGCACAGCATCGCTTCCATGGCATTCTGGGGGAAAAGGGACAAGGAGTTTTAACTCTTGAACACTAACAAGTGCTCTGAAAGAGCACTTACTACTGAAAATATTGGCCCAGCCATTCTAGAAAAAGACTGTCATATTATGAAAAAACTAGAAATGAGTAGATGCGAAATGATCTAAATTGACCAGCCAGAACTAATTAATTATGTAGTCTAGCCAGGTGGGTTGGCACATACCTATAATCCCAGCACTGAGGAGGTTTGAGGCTGGAGCATCACTGCAAGCTGAGAGCCGTGCTAGCCCACATAGCAATTTCCAGATCATTCAGGACCACATATAAGAAGGTTTAATGCATCTGTAATTTGGGGGGGGTTCAAAAAAAACAGAGTAGAGGCTGGGTGTGGCGGTACATGACTCTAATTCCAGCACTGAGAAGCAGAAGTAGGCATATCTTTGTGAGTTTGAGACTTTGTCTCTATAGAGTGAGTTCCAGGACAGACAGGGTGACAATAGTGAGACTTTCTGGTGGGAAGAATAATGTGAGGACATAATGACTTGGAATATTTTCTAGAATATGTGAAAGATACAAATAATATATGAATGCTCAGATTAAGGTAACAAAGTGCCAAGAAAAGTTATATAACAAGAGCTTCACACTCAAACAGATGAGCAAAATTGTCTCAAAACAGTCCAGACATAAAGACTCCTAACAAAGGATTATCATTTACACTGATGGGTGACTTCTAATGAGTATTTTACAGTACTGATAGCAAGTGACTGCCAGTTTTGGATTAATGGGTCTGTGAAATAATCTTTTAAGAGGTGTGGCAGTTTGAATAGGTATGGTTTTCCTAGATTCATGTGTTTTGATAATTGATTCATAGAGAAGGCACTGTTAGGTGGTGTGTGGCCTTCTTAGAGTAGGTGTAGAGTGTGTCACTGAAGAGGCAGGCTTTGAAGTCTCATATGCTCAAGCCATGCCCAATATAGCACTCAGACTCCTGTTGCCTATGGATCCAGATGCAGCGCTCTTAGCTCCTTCTCGAGCTTCCTATACACTACCATGCCTCCCTTCCCACCATAACAGTAATGAACTGGATCCCTGAAACTGTAAGCTAGCGTCAACTAAATGTTTTCCTTTATAAGAGTTGCTGTAGTCATGATGTCTCTTCACAGCAAAACCCTAAGACAAGATGAGAGGGCAACAGAAGCAGTTTTGGGTTTTTAACAGCATTTTCACAGATTATGAAGATATTGAGTTAAAAAAAATCTTCCAAAGATATGCTTTAGAAAGAAGAAAAACATTTCCTAGAAAGGACAGTCATATTCAAACCAAGTATGGTGGCACACACTGGTAATCCCAGTGCTTGAGAGGCAGAGGCAGGAGGATCTCTTTGAGTTTGAGGCCAGCCTGGTCTATATAGCAATTTTAAGAACAGCCAGAGATACATAGAGAAATCCTGTCTCAAATAATAATGATTTTAGCAATGAAGTGTACGAGTATGAGAGTGAAATCTTTTCTTCATTACGCAGTATGATAATGCCTGGCCTGCAGAGCTGATGAAAAGCAAGCCTATAACATACTGTAACTACTCAGAGGAATTTGGAAAATTGAGTCATTTAAGTTTCTTGTATCATTCTAGAAGATAGAAAAAGCATTGATTTTTCTTAGACAAGGTAACATTGCCACAGAGGGGGCAAAATTTCAAGGGGACCACTAAAACGGTAGAAATAAGATTTATGAATTCCAAACTAGTCAAATCTACTCAAGAGAATAAGAGTAATAGAGTTTTCAGAGCCCACAATCAAGAAGGGAGAAAATGGGGCAGAGAGAAAGTTGGGTAAATAAAACAAGGCAGAAATAACCCCAAATATCAAAAAGTACAATAAATATAAATGAACCAAACTAACCAATTAAGTGTCCCACCACTAAATTTATAAAACCATACCTTATTAGAAATTAGAAAATTAGAAAAGGATGAAAGACAGAAGTTGCTCAGTTCAGCTTACTGATGACCACAGTTGTGGCATTGCACCTTAGTGGAAGGGATGGTTGAACATAATATCTACAAAGGAAACCATGTCTATATCCGTCAATCCTGATGTCAAATGCCTACAAGACGCACTACATCCTCTTACCTGTCTTACCTTTTTACCTAGGGTAGAGGCAACTGGAAGTCTTTATTGATACCTCTTTTGAGGTCGTGTCTCATATTCATGACCTGGGTCTTCTACACTGTATTATCCAGTAGCACCTCTTCCATGACCCAAAATGTCACACTCTGGTGAGGGACGAAGTACTTGTGGGTTGTTGAAGGATTAACTGTAGACTCGTAAACCATCCCAGAGTTGCAGGAGATGAGGCAGCATCATCAAGAATTTATCAAAGTGATTAATCTCCATTGCTGTGGACAGATTACATTCTCATTCTGTCGCCGAGAGTTTATAGCCAGCTTCTGAGTCATTGCAAATGTATTATTAATAATCCTTAGGAAAGCAGGACAGTGTTGCCTGATTTTGGAGCGTTGCTTGAACAGTGGAGCCTGGCTTTATAACAACTGTGACTCTGGCAACTTCATCTTCTTGAAACAAAATCTGAAAAAGGATCCTGTTTCTCCTTCCCAGTCTTTGGCTCCACTTATCTTTCATTTGATACTATATTAAAGCTGGCATTGACAAATTAGGCTGAAACCTTGATCTACCTCAGCCCTCCTTCTCTTTGGGAGTCATTATTGAATAAAGAGAAAAAAGAGATAGACATTAGTAATGACACTGGTTCGTTTGTCTACACTGGGTAAGTCAGTGCTGGGAAGCTGGGAACTGGGAAGAACGATGCGATTCGGGAGATAAGTGCGGGGATTTCTCTTGCAGATGGTACCCTGTGTACTGAGTACCCAACACTGAGCAACACCCCTCTTATAGAAGTCAGTGGTCCCAGCAACCTTTGCCAGAACCCCAACATGGAGGAGGATCCAGTAGGGAAGGGATCTTCAATAAGAGGAGTTGCTTTGTGTCTTCCCTGGGGACCTTACAGGGAAAGGTGAGGGTGGAGCAGGTCTCAAGCCTCTGAATCCCATAGTAAAAATGCCTCTCATACCTGCTATGTGTTAAATGTCCCCCTCCCAAACTCACCCTGTAAAACTGCTGAGGTGACATTATCAGGACGAGAGCACTTCTGGAGGTGAGTAAACCATGTGGGTGGAGCCTTCACACCCATGCAGGGCTAGTGCTCTTATTACTGGAGCCCCAGAAAGCTCCATCAGCCCTCCCACTGTGAGGACACAGTGAGAAGACTTGTCTGCAGCTGCCAGAGAAAGTCATCTGAGAATTAGACTACCTTTCCTGCTTTCAGAAGCTTCTTAGGGCTCCTAGATCTAATAAACTGTATCGGTAGTGCCAAAGAGGAGCCCAGGAGGCTGTGTGCTGGAGAAGATCGTGCATTTTCTATGCCTGACGCTACCGTTTCCTCCTTTTCCTTCATTATTAAACGGGAGGAGGCATGCCTGCATCTGGGATGCTCAGAGAGGCAGTATAGTGCAAAGGTCAGCACAGCGGTGTGTGGGGTATCTGGTACCCACATTGACTCTTCTCTCACCTCACTGCCCCCACACTCCTCTGGCTCCCCTATTCCATATAGGATTTTGCTGCAGGTGTCCAATAATTTGAAGTCAACGTCTTTATGGTACCAGGGTTTGTTATTGAGCATAGATCCCTGTTAGTTATAGGCCAGTACCTCACGGGGGTCCTTGTTGCTTCAGGAATTATTCTGAGAGAAAAGATTTCTCCTTAGAGTTGCTGTGAAAGGAACAGTCTGCTGAAGGGAAGCACCTCTGCTTCTGTGTGTCTGGAGAGACCTTAAAAGAATTCAAGTGCAGGGAGAATTCAGTTCAAGGGAGAAGGAAATTTGCCCTTTGTGCTCTAGTGAAATGAAGACAACAGATGTTTTCAGTGTGACAGGCTCACTTGCCCTTGAGTGAGCAGACAGCCCTATCCCTGTTTCTTTTTCCTTGGCTCTCTTTTGCTTACCTTCTCCTTCATTTATTTTGCCTCTTAAAGTAAGCGTACAAAGTCCTGGCTTTCCCTACGGCACTTCCACACATCCATGTCCTGTGACCTGACTTCACTCTGTCCTTTGTCACAGCTTTTCATCCAGGCAGGCAGGCTCACTCCCCTTTCTCCTTAGTCTCCAGTAACACCTGCCTGCCTCTTAAAGAATCCCTGCTCCTGAGTCGAGGTCCTCACACTTCAGTGCTGCAATGACTTTGCGCTCTGACGGGGCTGTTCTGATTTGCTACTCAGGCTTCTGCAGCCTGGAATGAGAGGCCATGCCTTGCTTCCCGAGGACTGGACTTAGGGTGCTGTGCATCCCCCATATGGGGTTCTAGAAGAACCGCTCCCTTATGAAATACTTGAGAAAACACTGGAGGAAGCTATTGAGAAGTGGGGAGTCTGATGTTCGGGGCTCGCCTCCCTTCATGACTCAGCTGTGGAATGCGTAGGAAGCACACGCTTCACGTCTTTATCTTAGCAGAAGGTAGCATCATTCCTCCGGTGCAGATGAAGAAGCAGAGGCCCAGTGAGGCTAAGTCATACACTTGGGGTTAAGTTGGCTGCAAGTAAACAGTATAATTAGCCTTCACCCCCTAGTTTCTGGCTTCAAGCTCAGGCCTCCTTTGGCTAATCTATATCTGTACTTAGAGGGAACATATGAGCCTTGCAAAGAAAAGGGTATATTTGAGTCCTGACATAGGACTTGGTGACTTCTAGAAAGACTCTTTACCACTGGTGCAAAGGAAAGTCTCCAGTACCCAGAGAGTGGGTATGATTTTTGTATTAGTCTGGCAGGAGCTGAGTCCTCCAGAGGACAAAGAGGCAGTTCTAGGTTGCTCTGAACAGGTGAGTTCTCAGGCTCTAGGCTCCTTAAGACAGAGCCCAAGAGAGAACCTGCTGAGCTCAGGGTCAAGGAGACTTGGAACTGATTTTGTGGACGTGACAGCACAGCGAGGCCCCTACTGTGTAGGACAAC
Organism: Alexandromys fortis; assembly: GCF_014885135.2. Classification (NCBI taxonomy): domain Eukaryota; kingdom Metazoa; phylum Chordata; class Mammalia; order Rodentia; family Cricetidae; genus Alexandromys; species Alexandromys fortis. The sequence goes on along the minus strand of NW_026067915.1, from coordinate 4,472,663 downwards.
ACAACAACTTTGCACTCATGTACACCTTGAGCTTGCTGTTGGGCGTCTGCCTAACACTTAGTCCAGTTCGCAAACCTGCATTCGTTGTCACTCGTAAACTACCCACTCACAACTGTTTAGACCTTGCATCTTTTTCAGTAAGAATACGAAGCACCTACTGTTTGCTCAGCATTATTCTGGTAGCTAAGATCAACAAGACCTCTGGAGCTTGTAAACTATCAGGGAACTAGAAAATAATAATAAGCCGGGCGGTGGTGGCGCACGCCTTTAATCCCAGCAGAGGAGGCAGAGGCAGACGGATCTCTGGGAGTCCGAGGCCAGCCTGGTCTACAAGAGCTAGTTCCCAAAAAAAAAAGAGCTAGTTCCAGGACAGACAGGCACCAAAGCTACAGAGAAACCCTGTCTCAATAAAAAATATTATTATTATTATTATTTGTCCCAGGAGAACCCCACTATGGAGGGAATTGGTGACGTTATCAGTATAGCAGGTGGCAGGTCGCACTTGGTTCTGTGGTCAAGAAAGACATCCCAGGAGGACATTTCAGGCTGAAATATGAGTGACAGAAAGCCGCCTTCCCTGGCCAAGATGAGGAGAGAATATTCTAGGAAAGGGACATGATGAGCAAGGGCCCCAGGGACGTGTTTGGGTGTCTCTGGAACATAGTAAAACAATCTGGAACCCCTGGGTACACAGAACCTGGGCGAGAGGGGCCGTTTGGGTTTTAAATGCAGATAATCAAGGCATGATGGTTAGACTTCATTGTCAACTGGACTGGATTGAGAAGGACCTAGGGCATCAGCGGAGCACTCCTCTGGAAGTGTCTACAAGGACATTTCCAGAAGGTATTCCCTAAGGAAGGAATACTTAGGACACGCCTGCATCCTTGAGGGAACCTTTACAAACAGACTGTCACAAAGTCACACCTCTCTGGGTACCACGGAGGTTAAAGGCCATAACAGACATGGCCACCATTTAATTTCTCAGATGCTTTTGTTCTGTCTTCAGCATGAAACATTGAGACCGTTTCCCTGATGCATCGCCACGCTTTTGACTGAACACCTGTGCCTATTCTCTGGGTCCTCGCTCATCTCATAGACTGACAGCCCAGGTGCAGTAGAAGGGTGATGTGGGAGTGATTTCTTATTAATTAAGAAACTGCCTAGGCCCCTTGATAAGGCCCACCCTTAGGTGGGTGGAGAAAACAGAGGAGAATTCTGGGAAAAAGAAGCTGAGTGAGGAGTCGCCATGATGCTCCCACTCCAGACAGACGCAGGTTAAGATCCTCTCTGGTAAGCCAGCTCTTGGGCTACACAGAATTTTAGAAATGGGTTTGAACAATATGTAAGAGCTAGCCAATAAGAAACTGGACCTAGCCGGGCCAGGCAGTGTTTGAAAAAATACAGTTTCCGTGTAATTATTTCTGGGTATAAACTAGCCATGCGGGTGGCCGGGTGCCGGGGACGCAGCCCTGCCGCCGCTCCTATTTCAACAGAAGGGAAGTGGAGGAAGCTCATCAGAGTCAGGCTGCGATGCCTTTTCTCCCATTTATGTTTATCGGTTCTTCGTGAATTTCATATCATGCACGCCAACCCCACTTATTTCCCAGTTCTCCCTTATCCTCCCTCTGCCCCTGGAACCTCCCCATGAACAAAACAGAAAATAGAAATTAAAGAAAGAAAATCTTGGCTTGGAAGCTGTGGTGTGGCGTGGCGTGTCTCAGTTGAGCCACACAATCGCCCTTTTGTCTGACAGCTTCACGTGCAAATGTTGTTCCCTTGGGTCAAGGCTGCTTGCTTCTGCTGTAACATTGATACCAGACCCTCACCCGGACTCCTCTCAGACGTCCTGCTGCTGCCCCAATAGTGCAGATCCTGCAGCTTTGCTTCTGCGGGACTGGCCCCTTCATGTGCTCACTCCAGCAGTTCACAGAGAGGGTAGGCATTGCAGTGGGCCAGCTCAGGAGCCCGAGATCTGGGCCTGGCTGGTAGCTGAGTTGATCAGCCTGCCAGCTTTCCCACACCCATGCCATTGGGGCCAGATCTCCTGCATCCACATCATCGGGGCCAGCTCTTTACACCCACTCCCAGCCAGCTCTCCTGTGCTGCCCAGGCAAGGGGTGGGGTCAGAGCCATCTCTCCTGAGTCTACATCTTGCTGGCACCACCATGTGATGGCTGTGAGGGGTTGGCCTAGCTCAGCGTGGTACTCCGACATCAGCATGTCCTCAGATGGCAGCCCAGACCAAGGAGGTCAGCATGGACATCAACACAGACCCCTGCTGTAGAAAGGCCACAGACCCAGGCTTGGCCCTTGGCAGCAGCAAGGGTGCAGATATCACCATGGGCTCGGGTGGCAGTGCAGACCGGTCACATCGGGCCATTCCTCGTTCTTTTCGAGTCTCCAGATCTGCCTCTCTTCATAGTGCACAAACCACTTCTCTTTCTCTCCCGTCTCTCCACCGTATGCTTGCTCATCATAGTGGCACCCACCCCTGCCCACACCGGGGTGGCACAGGCCGGGCCTCTGTGGCCTCTGACTGTCTTGTGGCTGTGAGTCTTACAAACACTGCAGGCCTTGTCTCTGAGTCTCCTGGCCACTAGGAGGTGAGCTGTTCCGCTCTGTCCCATTCTCCTTACCATGACGGACTGAAGCTCTCGGGAACTGTCTGTCCTTCTTCAATCGTTTTTGTTAGGCATTTCAGCACAGCGACATTGAGCCTGGCTACTGCTGTCATCACTGGGAGAATTGCAGAGAAATAATATTCCAAAAACATAACTGGCTCCTTTGTGCAACCATTATATTGTTTATAGAGAGTGAGAGTCAGGACAACGTTACTAGTTAGGAGGGGATTACAGTGGTTACAGTGGTCAGGCACAGTAAAATGGACTGACGTGGTAGTCATGGAGATGACACAGAAAATCTGGAAACATTTTGGTCAAATCCCCCATTCCCACCCCCGTGGACAGGAATTGCTCATGTTCAGTCAGCCCTCATGGTCATCAGGGTAAAGATGTTTCAACCAGAAAGGTTTTAGGTCCAAAGTTCCCCGTTAGTTATTTGTGGCGCCGCTTGGCGCTAATTGAGCTTATAATGAAAGGGATTAGTAAACATTTGGTGACCTCAGTGTAGCCGGCTACGGCAGCATCTGTGGTCCTGGGGAAGTAGGAACAAAGGGAGGGTGGGAAACCATAAGGAAAAGCCAGGACTCCCTCTCAGAATGTGGGAGCTGTTTTACCACTCATCCACTCGTTAAATATGTAATACCTTCTGATCTCTGTGGACGTCCGTTCATGTCCGTGATAGATGCCACAGCCCTTTAATAAGACCTTTGAGTGGTTTGCACAGGAATAATCCAGGCCATTTCCTTAATGTGTTCCTGAAACCAAGACAGACATCTCTACTCTGCACGTTCACTCCTGAGACTTCCTAGTATCCTGAGGCAGAAACTATTCCTGGCTTCTGGGGTGTCAGGGTACTCCCTTCTTCCCTTTCCCAAGACCCAAACTATGTTGACTGATCATCGAATATCACCATTTTAAGACACTGTTAGTCCCAATAAATGTTGGTGGACTGAATTCCAAACATCTTAATGAAGCCATAAATCAAGAAAGCCCAGCAGCTTTCTTCAGATGTGCTTACAGCACGTTCTCCACAAGGTAGCGGTTTCCCGTGGTGTCACAGCGCCTGCGTCAGACACTCGCATGCTCTCCCACTTAGACCAGCTCAGTGCAAAGCCAGGGTGGAGAAACTTGACTTTCTGGCTCAGATCCTGGCATGTTCATGTTGTGTTCCTACCCTGCCTCAGACTCTATCTTGATCATACATGACATTAGAGTTTTACATATCTGAGGCCAAGCCCTACAGATCGTCATCTCCATTCCGCTAGGAAGTCCTCAATGCGCACAGCAGCTAATCTTCACAGCTCCGATCATGGCCAAGTTACTCCCGGCCTCTATTCAGTGGAGCCTCGCGTTCCCATTGGTAGAAATCCGCTGCTGTTACCTTATGAGCTAAATGAACCAGTGTCTTATCCATGGGCCAAATTCCCCCTTCTATTTTTTTCAAATGTCTTAAAATACTCACTTTTAATCTCATATTTAATGCAGTCTCAATTTCAGCATATTGCATCTGTTCTGTATGCTGTCATGTTTTATTTAAAGGAAATTATTATAAAATGAGACATGCACAAGCTTTGCAGATTACTGAGGAGGTTGCCCTCCGGGCAGATTCTTCTCTGAACTGCGTCTCTCTCACGATCCCCTCCCACTGTCATTTACAGAGCATCTGTGTACCAAGCATTGCCATGGTAACAGAAAGATCATTCAGACAAAAAGGGGAGCCAGTACTGAGGTTCAGCTTCATGGGTGAGCCCACCAATCAAGATACAGAGCATCAAGAAAGCAGGGGTCCTGTCCATGGTTTGTCAACTGCTGACACGGATGAGAGCCATATAGCAGGAGTAGATGCCGGAGAGTTCAGTTTGTATGGTACTTAGGAAGCCCTCACTGTGTGCCGAATCCTACTGGATGCTAGGGGTGCATGCAGAAGATATAGTTGCTGCCTTCCAAGAATTTGCATTATAGTATTTATGCCCTTTTCATGCAAAAAAAAGTTATTCTGAAAAAAAAATTGACAAAATTTTCAACTAGAATCCTCTTTTACCAGACATCTTTTTTTCTCAAAACTCTTGAGAAGAATGGACCCTTAGGTTTGGAGAATAATATGAATTTTTGTGTGTGAATACCCTGCCAATGAGACAAAAATGGTGGCCTCTCTTTGAAATAAACAAGCCTTCTGGAGTAGGGAATCTTCTGCCGTCAGGGGTTACAAACAATGGTTGCAAACAAATTGAATGCCAGTTGCTTTGTGCCCCTGGGAGGACCCTGGCCAGTTGAGGTCACCGAGCTGAAGGAGAGGGCACAAGAGTTACAGGAAGTGGGCAGCCTGTGTGATGGACTGGGGCAAGCTCAGGTTTCTTGGAAAAGATCGCTGAGAAAACGGCGCTGATAAATTAAAGGGAGAGGGCTGGAGTGCCGGGGTGAGAAATTCACTCCTTCCGTTTTCTCCATAAGCAAGTAAGGAGCCAGGAGCGTTTGTGCCTCTGTAGTAAAGTTACTGCTTAAATATGAGCCACCATGTGCTCTCTGTGATGCTCTTCATTTTTATTCTATGCTAATTACAGGGAGAGTAGGGTTAGTCGCTCCAGCACTTGGAGAATCTGACAGCGGAATACATTCTCCGTCTGTGAGCCCTACCACCTTCTTGCTCCTTGACCACTGGCAAGGCAAGAGGAAGGAAGCATTTGCGGTGGTGATGCATGACGCTTCTAATGATCTAAAGGGTTGGGTTGGCTTTTTTTAATTTGTAAGGGTGAGCTTTTAAATAATCAAGTGGTCCAGAATTTGCTGTAGAAGAGTGCACATGAAATCAATACCACCCACAGCAGGAATTAAAAGCCTGCAGACAGCACTGAGCACCGTGGAGGTGAGTCAGTCTGTCCTGCTGCATCTCTCTAGACCACACAGCGCCTGTCAAACAGGAGAGCTGAAGAATGGGCACAGCCCATTCCCTTCCCTCCTCTTTTCTCTCAAGCCTAAGACACACTGTTTTGGAGTGGTTATTTCTTTTGTCTAAGGAATTTGTTTTGTCTAACTCATTCTACAAAGGGAGTACTGGGTGTGTCTCTCCCAGGAGGGTCATGGATCCGAAGTGAAAATGCCGGGCGGTTAGAGGTTCTCCTTGGCAAAGCAGAGCATGCCCTTATCTGGACAGAAGGCTAGCCTTTGTGGTTTCTCTGTTGGTCCACATTCCCCAGCCATTCACATTCCCTTGGCTGGATTGCCCAGGAGCAGAAACCACTTTTTAGCCGCTTGTCTGTGCTTAGAATTCCATCCTACAGACTTGGAACTGAGATTGCTCCAGCAGGAAGCAAGCTAGCATATTACTGAGCTTTTGTCCATAGTGACCCTACCATTTTGTGGCAGAGATAACACCATTCCTTCCCGTGTCTGAGATCAACTCATCACAAAAAAAGGAGACAGTGGCATCCAAAGGGCACGCCTTGCCTTTGTGACATTTGTGGCAGAGACGGTTATTTGTGGAGACACAAGATGGTGGATTTTCCAAGTGCCTGCTACAAACAGACTCGGGCCCAGGGCCAACAGTCATCTACAAAGCAAGCAGAGGGGAAGTTGCCGTTGTTGAGGGTGGGTAAGGTGATTGAATAAGATGTGTGTGATTAAATACAGACGTGTCGATCAGAAATATCAGTGCAGGAAACAGAAATCAGTGTAACTGCGGGGCCACTGGCAGTGGCACCAGGATTTATCCCTACTTCTTGTACTGGCTTTTGGGAACCTGTTTTCTTTGGATGGATACTTTGCTCAGCCTCTATATAAGTAGGGAGGGCCTTGGACCTTCCCCCAAAGCAATGTGCCTTACCCTCTTTAAGGAGTGGATGGAGGGTGCGTGGGAGGAGGGGAGGGAGTGGGAACTGGGATTTGTATGTAAAATGAAAAAAGATAGTTTGTTTTATCTTTTTAAAAAAAGAAGCATCAAATGTAACTCAACTACTGCTCTGGGCTCTACACGCTATGTGGTACCGTACAGTTCGCAAGCCGGGCAAGGGGCTAGTGATTGGAACATACACACACACACAGACAGACAGAGACATGGGTCATCCTTGAATTCCCCAAGAATGCCAACTTTATTGTGTCTCAGGGCAGCTTATATTGGGTCTCCTTGCCTAATGGCCACGCCCTACCTCTCATCTGCAAGTCCACCAGAAACCACTTCCCTGCCATCAGGGACTCCTGAAGGTCTCAAGCTCAGAGCAGCTGCAAGCACAGGAAAACAAGCTGCAGACAGGAAATTCAGGGTCAGGAGGGAGTGGGCACAGTCCCCAACAATCAAAGAAAACTTAGAAAAAGATCAGTCTCAGTATTTGGAGTGGAAACAGACTGTATATACTGTATATAAGGAATTAGATACATCCAAAGCCATTGAACCGAATAGGGCAATAAAAGGAAGAGGCTGCGGAAGGTCCAAGGCCACATCCTGCAGTAGCATTCCAGAGCTCAGAAATGGGGACTGATTCTAAGACCCTGTGTAACTGTCTCTACGCACCAGCAGCAGTGACCAAGATGCTGCGATGTTAACTACAGCCGCCTCAGTCTGGTCCTATCTCCACGTCCTGCTCTGCCAGGCACAGTGCAAACAGCGGTGTCTCCTCACTCACCTTCCAGATCTCCCCCAGCCTGGAGCACACACACACACACACACACACACACACACATCCTGAATGCACATGAGAGCCTGAGAAACACAACCTTAGCTTTCTTACTGTTCTGTGTAGAAGGAACCAAGACTGAGGCTGGGAAAACCCTGTGTTCATTCTTTCCCGCTGTGGGAAAGTCAGTCGCTGGTGCCAGCATCTGCCTGTGTCCGGGACTCAACTGTTACACTGGATAATCGGACACCAGACAGCATCTCCCTGCTCTCCCAGCTTGTCTCTTTGGGGATTTTTTTTTTACCAGTTGTCTTGTAATGGCATCAAAAGACCGTGCTGAGAAGTTGCTTTCCAACCTGGGTCTCAGAGTTGACCTTTGGCCAGCGTTACTGCCAAAATCAGAGCACAGGTCGTGAGCAGGTTGCCCATGGAATATTCAACTGTACTTGGGGGCGCCCTTTACCAGCCAGAGAAGTTTTTTTTAACTAGTTCATAGGTGATAGAATTATGCTGTCCAATATAATAGCCACTAGATAGATGCATTTATTTAAATTAGGTTACAAAACATAAGTTACATTTAAATCACTCTATAGCACCTGGGTCTAGTGGCCACCATTTTGGGCAGTGCTTGTATAATAATTTCTATCACTGATGAAAATTTTATTGCTTAGAATTACTTTGGGGTTTTTTTGGGAGGGGGTCAGTTTAAGGAGAAAAGGATTTGTTTTAATTTACAGTTCATCATATCGTCCATCATAGGGAAGTCGGGTTAGCAGGAGCCTGAAGCAGCTAGTCACATGACAGCCACAGTCAAGGGCAGAAAATAATGAATTAATGCCTGCTAGTTCTGGCTCTCTTTCTCTTCTACAACCCAGAATACCCTGCCAAGAGAATGGTGCCACCCACAGTGGCTGGGTCTTCTTTCTCACTCCCCTTAACATCATCAAGATAATCCCACACAGATAGGACCACAGGCCACCCTAATCTTAAATAGCACCTCACTGAGACTCCATTTCCAGATGATTCTAGATTGCGTCGAGTTGACAGTTCAAACTGACCACAGCGGACACTAGTACAGCATATCTTCTCCCTGAAGAGAAGTTGCAGGGATAGTCCTAACTGTACAACCTTCGTAAGCGTTCTAAGCCATTGCTATGATAGCATACTGTTCCCAGATCCGAGTCCCCTTCCAGTGTGCACCTACTGTTGACTTTTCTCTGACTCCCCAAGTTGTTCTTTGAGTGACAAGGAACAGCAAGAGTAGGACAATGGCTTTTTAACATCTCCTGATTATTTTTAATCAAATGCTCTGTCTACCTGAGGGATCAAGTGAACACAGCGCTGCTGAGAAGCATTGCAGTCAGACGAAGGCAAAGCAGGGTCTTTTGATGACATGTTCCTTTCCAAATTCCCTCTTCCCAGACGGCTTTCTGGCCCTGCCTCTGACGTTCTGGCTTTGATGTTCCACCTTGAAGATATAGACTGTTTCCTTTTTACACACTGTCCTTGATGGGTATGACCTTGGTGTGTCCTTGAGGATCATCCCAGCTCTGGTAGAAGTGAGCCCGCCCTGTGTGGTAGCCACTGGACACCTGCAATTACTTAATTAGAACTAGAAAATTTTGAAGCTAGAGTGTTTGAAGTCAGCCTGGACCACACAGTGAGACCTTGTCTCAAACGAATAAACAGAAACCGTCCTTGAACTCCCCACGGTGGGCTGACAGACAGCATCCCGGGACTGGACCAGTGACAGCAGCCTGCAATGTTCAGAGTGGAAGGGGAACGGGTGGAAGGGATGCGGATGCCATCACATTGGCCGAGGCTGTGGTGCAGTAATTCAGAGCCCTGCCTTCCAAGAACCTCTGCGGCGACACAGTCTTCTAGAATTTACATCACGGCTTTCTCTTCCCATCTCTGTTGGCCATCCTTGGCAAGCAGAAGTTCAGCGAAAAGTATCCAGGTGTAGGTTGCCATGTAAGGAGCTGGGGTGGGGAGCTGTCTGCTAGGGAGATCACGGACGTGGATGGAGCGTCCCGCTGCTTTCTCTCCTGGTACTGTAATAGCAGGGAAACTGCACACGGTATTGGTGAGCTTGTCATAGAAACGCCCTCCCCGGGCTAGAATTAACACTGCTTGTGTTTGTTTGTGAGACAGGATCTTGCTATATAACTCAAACAAGCCCTGAACTCTTGATTCCCCTGCACCTGCTTCCTAAGTACTAGGATTATAGGCATGTACCACGAGGTCTAGCTTAAAATTTAGAATTGTGTTTTGGGCTTAAGACTGGGGGGAGGGTGCTGTCAGTCTGTATGTGTGTACATGCGTGCTGTTGCCCACATAGGTCAGAAGAGGCATCGGTCCCCTGGAGCTGGAGTTCCAGGAGGTTGTGAGCCACCCGATGTGTGTTGGGGACTGAGCTCAAGTGTTCAGCAGGAACATCAAAAGCTCTTAGCCACTGAGCCACCTCCCAGCCTCTTAGCTGTTTGTAAAAGTAGCTGTATATGAAACACTTCTGTTCTCTAAAAGAAAAAGCTTCAAAGACATCATTCATTATACTGTTTGTTGTCTTTATGTAAGCACTTCTAAAATAAAAACATCTTAAAATTCAGTACTGGAGAAAGAAAACTATCTTTACTGGTAAATATGTGTGCCGCTTTCATATAGGGAGATTTACACAGTCCATTCAGATATGTTTTTGCCTTAGCTCCACCATGGAAGCTCTGAGAAAAATATATTCACGTACAGCCATTGCCCTATCCTAGATTTTCTGGTCTACCATTCTTTTTTTTTCTTTTTTTTTTTTTTTTATTGAGAATAAAAAAAGTTTCCGCCGCCTCCCAGCCTCCCATTTCCCTCCCCCTACCCCACTGGTCTACCATTCTTGACTCAGGCAGCCTTGTCCTCGTGCGTGCGTGCCCATGTGAGAGACGGAGCTTGTCTTGTGACAGGGGTCTGTTAAATCTCCACAAGTGCTTCTGAAGTGTTGTCCAAAGAGGCACTGGGGAGAGTTAATGAGTGAGTTATGTGAGCAAAAACTAGAAATGAGGCTACTAAAGGACCTGGGTCACCGCTGACCTGTATGAGACGGTGGGTTGAGCAAGCAGGGGCAGGTGTCTCCCAAGCTTCCAGGGTGACGGACAAGTTGCTGCACTCTCATAATCCCAGAGCAGCTGGCGTCATTCAGTTCTTCAGCCAATGCTCAGTGGCACCTGCTGTGTGCCAGGTACTGTGATTGGCATAAGGATGCCAGCGCGGCTCATCCTTCTGCCTGTGGAGAGCGCATCGCCTGGTGGGACTGCCAGACAAATAGATGATGACTAGATGTTATGATAAACATGGCGGTGGAGATGTGCCCAGCATATCATGGCAACCTACGGAAGTGGCGTCTGGCCAAACCTTGAGAGTGGAAGCCAGTAAAGGCCTCCTCGGGAAATTGAATGGAAGGTTGATTCTTGAAGGATGACTAGGAAGGGGTGTCCTAGGAGAGGAGTCAGCACTGTGAGAGCTGTACATGTGTCCAAGATAGGCGTGCATGAGACAGGTGTACAAAACACTGTGCATGAGACAGGTGTGCTTCACACTGTGCACGAGACAGGCGTGCATGAGACAGGTGTACAAAACACTGTGCACAAGACATGTGTGCTTGACACTGTGTCCAAGACAGGCGTGCATGAGACAGGTTCACAAAACGCTGTGCACAAGACAGGCGTGTATGAGACAGGTATATAAAACACTGTGTACAAGACGTATGCTTGACACTGTGCGCAAGACAGGTTGATTACTGCTGTACAACAAATCTACCCAAGCACCTTCAGCACCTGAAGGCAATGTGCATCCTACCTGTCCAAGGGCCAGGAACTCAGGGATGCCTCAGCTAGGAGGTTCAAATTCAGCATCTTGCACACAGCAGCTGTTGAGATGTCAGAACCTGCGACTCTCACTGGTGTGGCTGTTGACAGTGAGCCTCGGTTCCATACCACAGTCGTCTCATCATCAATACACCCACATGGCATCTGACTTCTCCCAGTATGTGTGGAAGTGTCTAGGTGAAAGAAAACCAAGACATCTTAGCACTTCATCGCCCAAGTCCCACAAAATGCCACTAGCTACCCAGATCAGCCCTGTTCAGTAGGGGAGGGGACCACACAAGGGCATGAAACACAGACCATTAAGGAGATGGAGGAAGCTGGCCAGATGCGGAGCCCAGTCATGATGGAACCCAGCGTCCAAACATGGACTCTGTGGCTGTAGCAAGGGAATCAATAATGTAAGATCTGGGCAGAATAGGGAATGGGCTTGGATAAGCAGGCTGAATGTCCAGCAGGATGGCATGAGCCTATCTCAAGCTGGCTGTAAAAATATAGACCATGACTACTCAAAATGTGGTCTGTGAACAGAAAGCATTGGTATCACCTGGGAGCTTGCAGGTGTGTGGAATCCCAGGTTCCAGCCCAGATGTGCTGAACTGGATCTCATTTCTGTGACCCCATTTGAGAAATGCCTTCGTAGAGACTGCTGTGGATACAGTGATGGATGCTGATGCTAAGGAAGTCGGGAACCGAGGCTGACTCCTGAGCCGTACTTCCTCCCCCTTCAGAACTGGCAAAAACCCTGTAAACAGTGTTTACTAGAGTCTACAGAATGGATCCCAAGAGCTTTGGGCATTTACACACCGTTACTAATGATGTGAGATGATCTTATACCGAGACTTCCTTTTTTATTATGAATCATAACCATGCAAACAAATGATGCCCAGAAGGGAAACCTACTGAGAGCTACCACAACTGTGAAGATCAATAGGTTTTTCCAAACAGCATGTTTGTTTAGTCTTCGAACCGACATAACAGGATACTTACATTTCCAGAATTAGGACCATGAGGCCTGGAATAGGAAAATAAAGAGGAGCTTGGAAAACTACGAGGTTATTGCCCATTCTGGAAAGTTTCCTGGTGTCCAGATGACCTTCCCAAGCATTATCTTTTCTGGAATCAGACGTGGAGCCAATTAACTGCTGGGCCTCTCACAGCACACGTTTGCCAGGAAATCCATTATTTGTGCTCTGGCCAACAGGAGACCCGTCCAGCGGCTTTTGCACTTCAGGACAGTCACGCTGTGTGATGTCCTCTTGGCCTGCTGGCTGGCAAGTACCATCTGTCATCGTGTTTCAAGTGTCAGGTTGGTCCCTTCTCCTTTTGCAGTTAGAGAAATTATATAAGTTAATTGTGGATCTTGGGACTAAGATAAGCCAACTCCATGCAGAAGAAGACAGGGAAAAAAAAGGGGTGAGACAAGAGGGTTGGAGAGAGAACGACAGGAAGGAAGACCCCTACCTCAGAACACTAATAAGCCTTGCACTGTGGGATCGCTTTATTCATGGAAAAGACAGAGGTCCTTCTGAGATCTTTGACTTCTTTGGTGGCTACTGATTTAAGACCTCTGGCAGAGGCCAGGTCTCATTCTTCTCCTGCTTGCGTAGGTCTCTCTGCTACTAAAGAAGAGATCCTTTGTATAAACTCACAGGGTAGCTGGCTCCAGACACCTCATCCCACCCACCCCCACTAGAAATTAAAGGGCTTCACCAGCATATACCCAGAAGAGGAAGAGCTGGGAGGAGACTGGTTCTCTCCTTAATCCTTCTTCAGACTCTGTGCTCCAGCCCCAGATGGTTTGGTTCCCAATGTGCCATTGGTCAGTTATAGAGCCAATTGGGGTTGGCATCTCACGGTGAGACAAAGATGTCCACTACCCTCTATGCTGGACACATCCCTAACCACCCAATGCAGGGTTCCCGTGGTCAATTACTTGACCCTTGGTGCTCAGTCTCTGAACTGTCTGTCTCCTGTAAACAACATGGCTGGGATTTTGAAGACCCTGCACTTGAGTGGACGGAGGGGTTCTCTGTGTGACTGTGCCCAACCTGAGCTTCAGGGACTCCCAGGTCAGCACCCCACTGCACTCTCAGGGAGTGTTGAAGATAACTCCTTCTCTGTCCTCACGTGGAAATGAGTTCCATGAGGCAAGATATGGTAAGTTGCTACTGAGTTTTGTAAAAGGTAGACGTTATGTTCTTCCTTTGCTTGTACCCTGATTGATTAGAAGTTGACAGTTGAGTCTGGAAACTTTCAGGGAGGAAAGAGGTGACCAGGAGGAGTGAGGGCAGAACAAGAGAGAGTATGATGGGGAAGAGACAGGGAAAGCCCAATGGCCCAGTAGCATGAGTCTGCTCCCGTTTTTTTTTTTTTTTTTTTTTTTTAAGAAGCAATACTGTTTTGGGGGAAGAGGGGAATTGGTGGACGCGGACAGTTGTGTATAATGAGATTGAATAATGGACAAACACAGTAACACGTGCGTGAAAGGGCCCTCATGAAACCCAACATTTGAGTCCTAATTTGGAAAAATTCTCTAGGGGTTGGAGAGATGGCTCCACAGTTAAGAGCACTGGCTGCTCTTCCAGAGGCCCTGAGTTCCCGGCAACCACATGGTGGCTCACAGCCATCTCTACTGCAATCCGGTGCCCTCTTCTGGAATGTAGGCAGACGTGCAGTAGTGCAGTATGTGCGGGCAGAACACTGTATACAAAATAAATAAAACATTTTTTTAAAAAACTTCTCTAAAATAAATGTTTGCTTTTGAAAACATTCTTGGAGGGACTGGAGAGGTATCTCAGTGGTTAGAGCACTCACTGCTCTTCTAGAGGACCTGAGTTCTGGTTCCAATACCCTCATCAGGCAGCTCATAACTGCCTGTAACATCAGGGGCTCTGACGCCCTCTTCTGGCCTCTGCGAGCACTTACACACATTTACTGTGGCATTCATAGACATCCACCCATACATATAAAGTAAAAAAAAAAGTTCTGGAAGATATTCTTTGAGAGTCAAGAGAATCAGATGTCCAAGCAGCTGTGCCCTTTCCAGCTTTCAGGTCCCCCTGCCCTGCTCAGATGCTTCATCTCATGTCACTGATCACATTGTACAGGATGATGTCATACACTTACTGGCCTCTTCCTTCCACCTGGGTACACTACTGCATCCCTGGCACCTGGAGAGTCCCTGCCCTGTGGTAGACACTCCATGCATACCACTGGGATAGGTGGGTGACAGTGAAACTCCAAGTTAGTAACTCGTACACACAGTCAACAGGGGCGATATGGAACCTGAACCCAAATGTTCCATCTTTCTTGCCCTGCCGGTACTTTTTGGCTGCTGGAGTGGTGGGTAGCATCTGGGGTTTATTGGTCCCAGTGGCAGAAGGTATTTTCTGAGTCCTATTCACAAGTATTGTGAGCATCGTCCGTGCTCAAAGAGATCTTGGCAGCCAGAGGTGGTTGTGACATGGTTTTCTTAGTCATCAAGGCCCATTTCCACTGCAGGATTTTCTGATTCTTAATAAACTGCCTATTTGGAGAACGCTTCCCCCCCACCACCACACATATATAGTCTTTTGAGCTCCCAAATCAGCCCTCAGTTCTGTCAGAAAAGGGTTCAGAACCTTGTCCCAACCTCTCTTTGATACAGCCTAGGAAGGGGGATTCCCAGTAATCATCAGACCCCTGAAGCTCCTGAGCCATCCTTCTGATGGAATCCCTACTTTGACCTATGAACCATCCTGGTTCTTTTTGGGCTTGACCACTCTGGTTACTTCAGATAACCAAACCGTTCTCTTGAGGATCCCCAAGCCCCACTCCAACACCTCTCCAGTCTTTCCATGTTCTCGTCCCTGCCCAGACCCCTTGCCATCCCAAGGGGCCACAGGTGGTTGCAGAAGGTAGATGGGATTGAGTCACTGGTTGAAGAAGTAAATCTTTGCTTTAGGGGCACTGGGATCCCCCAAGACAGGAAAGGAAATTGGGAGACTATCTGGGATCAGGAAGGGGAACCAACGTGGGGTGGAGCATGGGGAGGGGCTGTCTGGGAGAAGGGATCTCTATTGTGAAAATGCCTTAATGAAGCTCACTACTTTGTATGCTAACGTCAAAATTAGTTTCTAAGTGGAAAAAAAATTGCCCTAGAAGGCAAAGAACCAGGCAACAGTAAGGGAGCTGAAAAATAAGCAGGCTTGAAAACTCTGGAAAACCACGTTGTCTGGGGAGCTGAATTAACTGTGTCATATTGTCATTAAAAAATATTGATTTTTCTTTTTTTGCTCCCTGACGACTGTGCTCCAAACCTTTCTGACAAGGCCCACAAACATATCTGTTAATAGGCCTGTCATTTATTCAATAGGAAAATTTAAACCCCATGTTGCAAAAGTGATGGCTTGGAAATAATCTCCAACACCGTGTTAAATCTCCAGAGAAAACTGCAGATGGTTTCTGCGTCTTTCTGCCCATTGGATGCCGCTCACAGGAGAGCGGGAGAAATAGCAGGAGTTCAGCACACGGTTCAGCTGGGTTTCGCAGGACTGCCCAGCTAGTGTGCGAGTCCAGGAAGTGTCTCATTTGCAGAGAAGAGGAGATTAACAGGCTCCACCGATTCCCTGGGAGCCAGCATGAGCCAAGCCTGCTGTGACAGTTACAGATGGTCATGAGCCCTCCAAATTGTCCCATCCTTGTCTGGTCAGCTGGTCAGCTCCTTCCTTGTCTCTGCACCCATCCTGCTGAGTCCCTGCCGCAGTGAAGCTCACCGAGTGAGCAGCAGAGCCTCTTAAAGACCACTGTTTTCAAAGACCTCAGACTCTCAGATGCGAGAAGCTTGGCAAATCATCAACAGCCATTGGTAAAATCAGATCATCTGGAAACTGGGTCATGAGGTCTAGGACTGCACATCGGAGCTAAGGACCTAATGCCTGAGCTCAAAGTGTCAGTTCCTCTGAAGGCCATTCAGAACCCAGATTATCATCAATAACAACGGACAGACTAGTCCCCTCCCCTGGGGTGTTCTCTGTCTTAATTAGACATACGATTCATATCTGATACTTAGGGCACTGAAGAGTTACTCAGAGTAACTTCAATTCAGTTTTGTAAGAACATCATAGACATTTTTTTTTTCTAAAGGAAACTTCAGTATATCTACCCAGTGAAAGGAATGATGTTTTCTTTTTCATATCAAGTAGACACAGTGTTACCCAGACAAGAAGACTTTCTTTCATTTGATATATATCCATAGCTTGAGAATTATGGCCATGGTTGCCTAACAATAGCCAAACACCACCGAACCACCCCCAGCACCTTCCTGTGTTTAGCAATCCTTGAACAGGAGAGGGGTTGAGAGTACTCACTGCAAAGGAGCCCTCCCCTAGGCTCTGAGAGCCTCTTCCGCATACCTGTGTCCTGAGGAGTCTTAGAAAGACTGTAAATCCTACACTGGGCTTTAATGTTTTGCAAAGTGGGCAATTTTAGACCCATTCAGCTCATTAATTAGCAAAATGCCTCATGTTAAAATGCTCTGGTCCTCCCGTTTATAAGAAAGGCTAAATTCCATTCCTCTTTGGAGGTGTTTTAAATAACAGGAAAAGATATATGGCTCACTCCCAGGATTGGGGAGAAAGCGATAGTCAGAAAGTAGACCCCTCAGCCTTAGCCAATGGCTGAGCCTCTGGGATTTCCTGCCCATTTGCTCCTGACAGTGACCTCCTGGGACTTGTTTTTCTTGTCTTTGTTAAAGACACTCTGGCTCAAGAGAGGTTAGCCTTTGCAGTTGAAACAAAATTCAGACCCAGCCACCCTGCAACTCCTTGCCAGCCTTGATGGTTCCCAGATGCTCAGCCAGTTTGTGTGATTGAGCAGAGACAGCCAGTGCCTTCAGACTCTGAATCTCCCTGCACAGCAGGTGCCTCCCAGCCCCCACCCTCGCCCAGCTGTAAATGCCCCCTCACTTGACCCTGGCCATTCCAAGATAGGAATGGGCATAGGTCCAGTAACTGATACCGCTCATGTGATAATCGAAGCCCCCATTGAGACTGGCAGAAGACACAGGACATGGGTTTTTCTTCCATGTAGGTATGAGGGGGGTGTGTATGGAGGACAATCCTAGGATTGCTCCTTACGGGTGGCCTACCACCTTGTTCTTTGGGAGAAGGGCTCTCCCTCAACCTTAAGCTCGTTCATTAGGCCAGGCTTGCTGGAGACTATCTTTCTGAAGTAAAGGACCCTTGCACACCTTTCCAATGGTGCCAGACACACCCACCTCCTCTTCCATCCCTTACCTGTTTCTGACGAAGGAGGGGCCTACATCAAAGTCTGCATGAAATACAGTGCTCCGAACATGCTGAGAGATATCAAATAGAAATTATGAATGAAATATCTTTTTTATTTGCTTCTCTGACTCACCAAGGCAGTCTTTGACTTTCCTGCTTCTTTTAGCAAAAACCATGAAACTGACTGCATTAGATTCCAAATTCAATCTTAGAAGATGTGACGGCTGATAGATCTTTTGGAAGGAAATAGAAAAGACAGTAAGCCAGGAGTCAGATGACAACTCCAGTTTCATACCCAGCTGCCCACATGCACCAGGCAGGTTCTCACCCGTGTCCCTAGCTGGAAAGTAAGTACCATAGTTAGTTATTCTCAAAGGCAGTGAAATAAGAGTCACAAATATAATTCTAAATTTTCTAATAGTCACATCAAAAATGAGTTAAGGCAGGGGAAATTAATCTTTATTAGCTGATTAGACCTATTGTATATAAAACGTTCTTCCAGCATGTCACCTGATAGTTTACATCATCTTTGCATATTGAGTATTTGAAATCTAATGTATATTATATACCTACAGATCACCCAAGTCAGCGTGGACACATCTTTTGGCTCATGCCTAGTCTACTGGCCAGGAGAATGATAATTTGATTTCTAGCTTATTTCTTCCATTGGCCCTTATTTGAAACTCACAAGGTCAGATGTGTAATTCTGAACTTACCATATTCTGAAAAGCTAATGCAGTATTTGCATATTTTGTAAACCCCCTTGTGGGGGCAGGTTCTGGAACAGCACTCCATAATCAAACAAATAAATATTTCTGTAGTGAGAAATATAACAATATACACCAAGTGAGATAAATAAAGGCAAAAAATAGCATCGTGGAGGCTGCTGCTGCTGTCTAGTGGGGTACAGAAAACTCACAGGGCTTTGTTTTTTTTTTTTTTGTTTTAAGGATTTTGCCTTTTTAAATTACAAATAAAGCGCTGTGGGCCCACACCATGCACATTGCATGGGCTTAACTTTGGTGTGTACTTAGTTATCTTGTCAGAACTTGGCCCAGCATTAATCCAACAGTGTAGTCAGACACTTGATGGATGTGACACTGAGCCTTCTTGTCCCCTAGTTTGAACCTCACCAGTGACAGCAGCTGAAAAGGGGATTCAAAGGCCCAGACTTCTGACTAGCAACGAACGACTACACAGGATGCCAGTTCGCTAGAAATAAAAATTTAGTATTAGCCTGTCGCATTCAAATCTGGTAAAGTTATCAAACATTCTGCTAGACCGTGGTGTCCTTGATAGGTTCACTAGGGTGACTCTTTTGTGTCAAAAGCTGTTCAGCTAGCAGGACACGGCTTCCTGCAGGGCATGCCAAGAAGGAATGGAGGGTCACCCTGCATCGTGTCTGCTCAGGAGGATGCAGAGCAACCTCGGAGGTTGTGGAGAGTGGAAAGCTGGCTTCTTTAGCCCCAGAATTCACACTGCATGACTGCACGTGGCACTTTCCATCCTCACATGGGGAGGTCACTGCAGGCGGCACTTTAGTGAGCCAAGGCGGATCTAGCAGACAGCCTTCACTGACCCAAAATCCATAAGAATCTTGTCAGGTCATGAGCCACTAATCAATCACGCAGTCTCTGATATGGAAGCTTCTGGACCTCCACCAAGGATTCCAGAAAGAAAACCAATGAGAGCAACCTGGCAGTGGTCTCAGATTTTCATAAATAAGGGTTGGGGGTAGTGCATGTTTGTTGAGAGCACAACTCCTTCTCTGAATGACTCCAAAATTAAGAGGTACCTAGAGGAAGTGCTGTATTCAAAACTGTCTGGACCATCCTGATGAGACTGCATTTGTAGCGAGTTTCAGCTGCTCTGAGCAGGTGCCTTCCCAGCATCCCCTGCTGCACTCAGTGTCACCAGAGCTGGACAGATGTGACAGAGAATGGCATGGTAGCCACTCACTCCACAGGTTCCCAAGGACTTCTATGACAGCCTGTATGCTACAGTGATTTAGGAGGGCCAGCATCAACCTGGCAGCCGTCCCAGATTACAGGAGGTTAACAGGGCACACCAAGCCCTGCCCTGTGTTGGCCTTGAACCCTGGCTCAGACAGTAAGTTTCTGGAAAGGCTATTATGGACACAGCTGGTTGGGTTGGGATAAAGAATGTTTCTTAGGTTGGAAATATTGTCACTGTAAATCTTGCTGGGCAGCGGTGGCTCACGCCTTTGATCCTAGCACTCAGAAGGCAGAGGCAGGCAAATCTCTGAGTTGAGGCCAGTATAGTCTACAGATTGAGTTCCAGGACATTGAGACATTGAGGGCTAGACAGAGAAACCCTGTCTCAAAAAAAAAAAAAAAAAAAAAAAAGTTTTGCTCATCATTGATCTATGGTTATATAAGAAAATGTCTCTGTGTCAACATCAGTGTGAAAGGTTTTTTTTTATAATTTTAAATGCTTCAGAAAAAATAAAAAGCTATCTTACACATGCTCACATAAATGGGGCTAATTATTCATAAATAAGTGAAAGGGGTACAGAAGTTATTTCAACTTTTTCTGAATTCTTTAATAAAAAAAAAATAGAGAAGAATGGTGGCCTGACTCCATCCAAAGCCAGGTGTTCCAAAGGGACAGCCATAGGGGACAAGAGGATCCATGCTGCCTCCCCAAATCAGGATGCAGCTCGAGGTGGCTTTAGGCCTCTCCCCCTGGGCCTGCACTGACTCATTGTCAGGGTCTAAGTGAGGGGTTCCCCAGTGCAGCTGAGCCTCACTTTCCTCATCCTGGAAATGGGGTACTGTCACCTCACAGCCTTCCTGTTAGGATCAGCAGTGGGGCTGGCAAAGCACTAGACTAAGGCTGTATCCCCCAACCACATGTGTTTGTGTTTCCATAGAAACACTGCACTCCAGCCTGCTGGCCCAAGGGGCCTTTGTTTTCACTGGGCACAAGGAAACAAATATCCCAAATTGGTACTCAGGCTCTGCCCTTTCTGAAACCCTCTGATTGCAAACCCTGGGCAAAGCCGGATGTATAAGGACTCCGAGCTGTGTTCCCAAAGCAGGTTTGGCTTCCCAGTGGGCTTAATCATTTCGGACCAAATCACGGCGGCAAGCTCTTCCTAGAACGCTTTGGAAAATCATTTTCTTCCTCAGCGCGAGAAGAAAGGTCAGGCTGTGGGCTCAACAGTTTGCAAAAGATGAAATGAGCACAGGACTTTGACCTTCAAATGAATGACCTCGCAAAACATGGGGGGTAAAAGTGGAGAGGAAAATTATCTGGGGCCCTGAGTGAACCGTAACGATCCGGGACTCGGATCAAAAGTCTGGGATGAAAAAAACGCCACTGTGAGCCGGGTTATTTGTGAAAGGGGAACCCTGATGCTTAATCCAGTCAGTGGACTGAACAAAATAGAGGGCTGTGGGTAAGCTGTGGGCAGTAAGCCCATCTAATCAGAGGGTCCCAGTACTCAGGGTAGTTACGCAGTGGCCTCTCTCTAGCCTGGAATCAGAATCTATGTTTGAACCTCCTTCCCAGGTCACTCGAGTGTGGAAGTGTGTGACACTCTGAGCTAAAACACCTCCCCTGAGTTGATTCTTAAAGCAGTACCTTGGAGAGGCCTAGCAACCAACTCAGAGCAGGGCCTTCAGAATGGCAGATGGAGCAGTAACGCTGTTCCCAGTGCAGTCTGTTCAAGGTACAAACTAGGTCTTGCCCACATCTGGTGCCCTGCCCCAGCTTCTGCCTCAGCACAGAGGTCTGAACACATGGTGGGGGGGAATGCCTATCTGCAGATGGATAACAGCGGTGCATTTGGGCACCTGTTAGTCCTAGAGCCTGAGTTTGTCTGAAAACCATGGTGTTCATCATAAGAACACAGTGGTCTTAAGAGAAGGGGTGTAAGGACTCAACCTATGGTCAACAGCAAGGAAGAATCGGACAGTCTGTCCATCACCCTTTGCTGCCAGAATAGAAAGCTTCCATGACCCCACATGACCCTACATTCTTCTGTTGGGTAAAACAGTCTCCTAGTTGTCAGTCACTGAGCCCAGACTTGGTTGGCTGAGTCTGGGTGTCAAAGGCAGGTGCTGGGGAGCTGTTACCTATGCTTCCAGCACTTAGTGCACTAGCTGGGCCCACTGAAGTGTCTGCTGACTTCATGAAGCCATGAAGCCTTCCCCTGCAGTGCCTTAGAGACATTAAAGCACTCAGCAAATGCTTGCTGGCTGACTGGCTAAGAGAAGGTGACCTTCCTGCTAGGCATTTATGGGCTCAGAGCCTATGAAGATATTTCATATGAATGTCACCAACAACATGATCGATTCCAAAATATGAAAAATAAACTGTAAAGCCAACCTAGCATGTATAAGCAGTGGGCTAGAAATAGTATGACCTCAACTAATCAAGTGCCACTTGACCCTTCGGGTTCCATAGAAATTCTATGGGACTTTGAGACGTGAAAGTGTTTTCTGCTAAATGTAGCATGGGGGAAACCTTTCAAAATTGGTGTGTAGATCTCTGAAGAGCTTAGAGTGACCCTGGTCATATTGGCCACGGGGAGGCCCTGCCCTGCTCACAAGTGACAGAGCAGGTTTGATGTTGTCTCTTTGAAGGGGACAGAAAGGCTCACAGGTAACACCCCAAGACGGTGGCAACAAACCGGGATGGTCAAATGACAGTGTGGAAAACTGGGCCCTGGTGGTTCTCCTAGCATGTTCCTTTGTGCAGTCTTTTGTAAAGAAAGCTTTTCTGCTCCTTGCATCCTTCCCTGGTCCTGATGTTGATTAATCATTCCTGCATCCTGCATAATCTCTGTTTGTTTTCTTAATCACAGGCTATGGCATTGGGGAGTGGGTTTTGAAGAGGGGAAGACTGGGGATCAGACATTCATCAGCCCATCCAACTTCCCCTTTCCCTTTGAGGAGATTGTGTATGTGTGTGTGGTGTGTGTGTGTGTGTGTGTGCATGCACATGTATGCACGCGTGTGCCTGCAGATTGGAATATAGAGCTGTCAGCTACTGCTCCAGCACCATGCCTGTCTGTCTGCTTCCCACCATAATGATCATGGACTAACCCTCTAAACCTGTAAACAAGTCCTCAATTAAACACTATCTTTATAAAAGTTCCTCGGGCTTGCAGATAGAGGCCAGAGGTCAAGACCAGGCATCTTGTTCAGTCTCACTCTCTCCGCCATACTATTTGTACTTTATTGGCCTTCCTTTATACTTTATTATACTTTATTGGCCAAAGAAAGTCACAGGGCAGGCCATGTTCGAGGGGTGCAGAAAATTTTAGCTGGCAATGGAAAGGGCCCCAAGGCTGTGTTGCAGAGGACATGAACACTATGAGTGGAAGAAATTAAGTCAGTTTTACAATCTACCTAGAGTCCCACACAAGGTTATGTTCTTGATTGGAAAGGGTAAATAATGCTTAAATGGCCACCATGAAGGAAGAGGGGGTGGGTATCAAAGAACTTACATGTTTAAATGCAAGGAAGCATGAGAGCCAAAGTCTGGCTCTTGGACACTGAAGTATACAGAATTGGTGTTGTTGGGGAAATGAATAATATAGGAAGGGAGAGAGAGAGAGAGAGAGAGAGAGAGAGAGAGAGAGAGAGAGAGAGAG
>NW_026067915.1:4415936-4449589 GCF_014885135.2 Alexandromys fortis | reverse complement strand
GAGGGAGGGAGGGAGGGAGGGAGGGAGGGAGGGAGGGAGGGAGAGAGGGAGGGAGAGATTTTGCAAGAGTTATGCTTCCTGGGTATCCCTTGCAAGAGGGCTAAAAATGAACCTTGGGGGAGACAACGCAGACGGTAGCAAGCAGACACAACCAGTCATGTTTTGCTGAAATTACCAATGACAGAGACATTTAGCCATGTGACTCAGGGTATTTTGTTTAAGAAAGAGATACACAGAGACATCCTCCAACCTCCCAGAATCCACTGGGTGGCGATGAGCAAGCATTCCACATTGAGCGGTTCAACGTGACCCATTCCTGGTCTTGGCCCTTCCATTGATCAGCTCGGTGACATCCCCAAGGCCACTTTCCATCTCTGTGCCTTCGCTGTCTACTCTGCCAAGTGTGAGGATGGCTTTGGACTGCCCTAACAGTTTCTTTCAGCAGTACCGTTTGGATTATGGGCGGACACCCCCAGCAAATGATGGCCCGTCCCAAAAACAGTGTACACTGGGGCCAATGCAGGAGGGCGAATACTGCAAAATAGAATCCCAGGATCTATCTAGCTGGGCTTTTTTATTGGCAGACCTAACTTCGGGGGCTTTTCTTTTATGTAAGGGTCAGGGGAGGTCTCCTAGGATTTAGGAGACTTTCTCCTGGGTTTTCCCCAGTGGTGGTTAAGACTATGGTACTCCCTGCTGGATCCGGAGACCTGGCATCACTGACAGAGCACCCAAGCTCTTAACACAGCTGTCTCGTTCCTTCCATCCTGTCTTCAGCCTTTGGTGTGGCATTGTGTTAGTCACTTGGATTATACTATGACAGAATGCCTGGCAGAAATAATGAAGAAAGAAAGCCTTGTTTTAGCATCTGGTCTCAGAGGGTCACAGTCCACCATGACAAGGAAAACCGAAGAGAGCTGTTCTGTTCACAGCAACAGGAGCCAAGGCTCTGCTGTGTCATGTGGCAGAAAACCAAGAAATAGGGGGAAA
This sequence comes from Alexandromys fortis, assembly GCF_014885135.2. Classification (NCBI taxonomy): domain Eukaryota; kingdom Metazoa; phylum Chordata; class Mammalia; order Rodentia; family Cricetidae; genus Alexandromys; species Alexandromys fortis. The sequence goes on along the minus strand of NW_026067915.1, from coordinate 4,448,599 downwards.
AGGCCAGAATCAGAAGTGGAAACAGTCTCTAAAAGCTGGCCCTTAGTGACTTCCTCTGCTGGTCTTTGCATCCTAAAGACCTTCTACCCAGCATCAGAGCCAGGGAAGCAAGTGTTCAAAATAAGAGCACATGAGGGATAGTTCGTGTCCAGTCCACAGCAGGTACACTGCGGTACTGTTTGAAATAGGAAAGGCGGGAGGAATGTATAATAAAATGGGTACAGATTCAGAGGTCTTCTACAGCAATTAAAAGGATCAAATTTGATCCATATGAACTTAGACTCCTTCCCCAAAGAGAGAGATGAATGAGAAATGCCCAACAAAGGGATCCAAAGAGGGAGCAGTTAGTGGTGGTTGAGTATCTTAAGGCCTAGGGAGAGTAATAAGCTTTTGCCCTTTCTGTACTATTTAGGGTTTTACAAAATATAGCCATTGGTGCCATTTTAAGATGTAATGGGATTTTGCAGAATAAGATGTTGTGGTTATGTACCCCACGTGACTGACACAAGCAGGTAAATAAAAGGTCTGTTGAGCCTGTCCTCCTCTGATTAACAGCCCAGCACCTCTGAGGAGATTGATGAACCCTCTGACCCACTGGTTGAGGGAGAACATGGGAAGGGCAGACACCAAAGACTGCAGGAAATCAACGCACTCCTATTCCAGCCTGCGCAGGACCATGACAACCTTCACAGCTCAGGTCTTCATTGCACCCACATTCCTCACATCCTCACAGCTCACTCCGAGAAGTGACAAATTTCTCACAGACAGCGCAATTTAATTACAATTAATTCTTACAGTTTAGTTACAGGAAAATGCTTCCCCCTCCCCTCAGAATCTGGGCAACCAGAAAGCTCACGTGACCAGCAGCTTTCCTCCATAGTCTGCTTTATGAAATTGAAATAAATAAGAGGGACTCAGGGAACCCTTCCAAAAATCCCTCTTTTGAGCCCCGTGAGGGCCCCTGCAGATGAAGCTCGGTGCTCCCACCATCAGTGGCTATGGTAACCGGTAGCGTCTGCTGACAGCTGATGTCGAACCATTGCAATAGATACTGTGGATTCCCAAGGTGGCTTTGGAGATTTCAAAGAAAGATAAAGTTAGAAGTGATTTTGAGTCATTCATTCTGTACTTTTTAAGAGCTATAATTCATCTTCCATATATTTGGTGCCATCTCAGAAGCCAGGAAGGAAAAAAAAGAAAGCCTCAGCAGTGGCCTTCGTGGATAAAGCAACACAGGAAAGAAGCCCTGCACAGTGTTCCCAGCCAGTCCTTGTGGACCACTGGACACCAGACTCACAGACGCATGTACCTGGTGGCTCCTATTCTAGATGACTCAGTTGTAGCTCATTCCAGTGGTAGTGTTTGGACTGGTGGAATGTGGAAAATAATATGATGTCCAAAGTACTGGAAGTAAGTTTCTTTCTCATCCTCCCCTTTGGTCTCCTCCTGGAGACCTGCTTCTGGCCAGAGAGGCAGCAGGCAGATTAAATAACACACACCATGTCAGCAGTGCTTGGCTCCTCTAGAGCATCACCCCGCCTGTCTCTAGAGCATCACCCCGCCTGTCTCTAGAGCATCACCCTGCCTGTCTCTAGAGCATCACCCTGCCTGTCTCTAGAGCATCACCCTGTCTGCCTCCGCAGTTACCTCCTCCCCTCCTTAGTTAATAAACAGAAAAGACCATCTCAAGGGGTCAGTAAGAACCAGTGTCCTTGTCCTCTCTCAAGATAACTAGCTTCCTAAGTCTATCCTGAGTGTATGATAGTGCCCATTCCTACTGTGTCCATGTCCATGTCTGTGTTTCTGTCCATGATTTGGGTTCATATCCCAACACCCATATAAAAAGCTGAGTATGGACACACACACACACCTCCTGCCCCAGAGAGACTTTGACTATTGAAGGATTCTCAAGGAAAAGGATAGCAAAGAATCTAAGGTGCAGCAAAAAAAAAAAATTGCCACATTCAGCTTTCCCATGTTTATGAAGGAGACTTCAGATGTCATTCACATGTTATTGCCTGCATCCGCCTCAGCTTCAGCCAAGTAGCAGAGATGAGCTCTCGGGGATATTGTGGTCCTGAGCTTGCCTGTGTACCCCGTGCAGGTTGTTACCCCAGATCCGTTATGAGCTGGATCATGTTACTTTCCTCTGCATAATATTTTTTGTTTCCTTCTCCAATGCAGTATTTTCCTCAGATTGGCATCTGGTTAATCCACACTTCAGTATCCTGCGTCTTGTTCAGCAGCTGGATGTTATGCGCCTCTTTACCTTAAAAACAAGGAGAGAAATTGGGCGTCTAAGCAGATTAGTCTTCAGAAGGCCCATAGCAATTTTAATAATTCACTACTCCATAATGGAGTACTACACAGCAGAAAAAAATAATAGCATCTTGAAATGTGTGGGCAAATGGATGGATCTGGAAAACATCATATTGGGTGAGGTAACCCAGACCCAGAAAGATAAATATAATATGTACTCACTCGAAAGTGGCTTTTAGACATAAAACAAAGAAAAAAACAGCCTACAATTCACAACCCCGGAGAACCTAGACAACAAAGAGAACCCAAAGAGAGACAGGTATACATGAATCTAATCTCCATGGGAAGTAGAAAAAGACAAGATCTCCTGAGTAAATTTGGGAGCATGGGGATCATAGAGGATAGGATGGGGGGAGAAGGGAGGGGAGCAGAGAAAAATATGTAGCTCAATAAAAACAATAAAAAAATAATTCACCACTCCAAACAGTTCAATGGAGTGAGTTAAACCCCCCCCCCAACTATTCTTACTTATAAACTTCCTTTAATAAAGAGTCAGCGCTGACTATATATCCAGGGGTAGAGTGACCCTGTGGGTCCATTAACCCAGTAAAGACTGTTTAAACAAGGCGCTCTGAAGTAGCCGCAGTTTGACACAATAGTGTGTGTGTGTGTGTGTGTGTGTGCGCGCGCGCACGCGCACGCTCCCTGAACAAGCTATTGACAAATGCGATTTGACTGGGTCCCTGTCCTCTGGAGGTTGTCGTGGAGGTTAATATTGTCACTTCCAGCTGGCTCATTCTGTCTGCCAGAATATTTTCTTTGGCTCCTTTGTATGGAATCGCTGGTCATCTGTAAAGAGGGGAGGTGAGGAAATTATGATATAATTAGTAACAGACGACAGCAAGCGCAGACCCTAGAGAGAGGGTGTGCGGATTGGGTTACGATGCAACTGCCCAAACTAGACACGCCTGTCACCTAAAGAAACAGATGTCTGCTACCAATGGTTTAATTGTAAATTTTACCCTTGAGCTAAATAAAACTCCAAGAATTTAGTTAGGCTTTCATTCAGATGGTTCAGTCGAACACACTCTTAAGTCAAAGGCACGGGTCAATAATTTGTTTAGCCTTGTTGGACACGGATAATCACTTCAGTGTGACAGCTAGGAAGTTCAAGAAAGGTGAATGGAGCGTTTTGCTGCTGTGGCATGGAAGTCAAAGGCATGCTCAATGTCCTCATCAGCATCCTACGCTCCCCAGGGAGCTTGGCTGGGTCTAAGATGAGGGACCACTGGCCCAGAGACTCCAAGACAGGAACAATTTTAGTTAAATTTTAATCATGCCCCAGGAGGGAAGGGGGACACTTCTGAAATTCTTAGTAGGAAACATTTACTTTTTGTTCTTGTGTTCATGTGTAAACGTCATGACTTAGCAGCTTAGGCTGGCAGCTGTGCCCCTCACATTCAAGCATGATTCAGGGTAGTTCCAGGAAATCTGGACCTCCACCGCCCTACCCAGATCTTTCCTGATTCTTCCACTTTTGTGCTACAACAGATAATCTCTGTTCTGATACACTTAATTAAGTAAAATTCCGTAATATCCAAAGTGCCAGGAGGTAAGAGAGAAAGATCTATATGCAAAGAAATCAGATTAAATTTGATGTGGCTTTCCTGATTATTAAAAAATAAACGTTTTAATACCATCTATCCTTGTAGGTGAAGACATAGAGGTTCCTTTGAAGAAAATGCTAAATATAGTCTGCCCTCTATAGCCATCCACAAGTTCCTCACCAGGGGATTCAGACAAAGATTAAGCATAAGATTGCGGAATACTTACACCTGTACTGTGTACAGACTTCTTTCTTATTATTAATTAAACAGTACAGGACAACAACTGCTTACATTATATTCAATACTGTAAGTAACTCGCGTGACTTAAAGTGTCATGAGGATGTTCATGAGTCATATGCAAATAGTCTTCCATCTTATGTAAGGGACTTGAGCATCCTTGGATGTCCAGTGAGGAAGACTCCAGAACCAATCCTCCAAGGACCCTGTGGCTCGCTGTATCCTGTTGATGATCGCATTTGAACCCGCCCCATCCCCCATGAGCACGGGGCACTAACATACCACATTCTGTCTGCATCCCTAGAGGAGGCCGTTAGTATATATACCGTCATGCGGTACACATAGGGTCCCTGTCGCTTCCTGTGCTAAATGCTTACTTGTATTAACTCCCTTAATTACTATATAAACTAACAAGCATTTTTATTCTATGACATGTTTATAGAGCCAGGGAAATGACTCAGTGGGTAAAGGAGCTTGCTGCCAGACCTGAAGGCCTAAGGCCAAGCCCTAGAACCCACAAAGTAGAAAGAGAGAACTGACCCCTACAAGTTAACGTCTGACCTCCACAGGTGCGCCATGGCACTCATACACACACACAGACATACACAGACATGTGCACAGGACTAATGGATGTTTTAATGTTTACATATTTGCTAGGATAGCAGTGCACAGCTGCAATCCCAGCATTTAGAAGATGGGCTATGTGATGAGTTCTGTGCCAGACTTAGCTAGATAGAGACTATCTCAAAAATATCAAGCAGAATATTTCACAAACTGAAATAATTATAGATAAAAATCTGGGATTTTTGTCTATTTCTAGGAATCATGGCATGTGTGTGAGGCTAGTACAGGATTGCCCGTGATTTGGTATTCTATCAGACTTAGTGATAGAAATTGGGGATGTGCCCATAATTTGATGTTCTATCAGATTTAGTGATCGGAATTGGGGATTTGGCTTTTATTCTGAACACTTTTATATTGACTTGAAATTTCTGTAATAAACTGCAGGACTGCCCCACCCCACCAAGGATGCTCAGTTCCCTTCTATAAAATGCCTTAGAGGCCCCGTGGGATGGCTCTGCAGGTAAAGGCATCTGCTCCAAAGGCCTGGTGACCTGAGTTTGACCTTGAGAACCCATGAGAAGGGGAAAGGAGTGAGGTGACTCCCCAGAGTTGTCCTGTGACCTTCACATGTGTTCCATGGCTCCCAGGCAGCCACCAGCACCCCTCAGTGTGTACAATAAGAAATAATGTACATCTGACATAGGCATGGTGTGGGAGCTCCTTCTGTCTGTGTGTTGCTTTTGTTGGTTAATGAATAAAGAAATTGCCTTGGCCTGTTGATAGGGCAGAACTTAAGTAGGCAGGGAAGACAAAACTGAATGCTGGGAGAAAGAAGGGCAGAGTCAGAGAGAGACACTATGGAGCCGCCAGAGTCAGACATGCCAAATATTTGCTGGTAAACCACTGCCGTGTCATGGTATGCAGACTAATAGAAATGGGTTAAATTAATAAAAGAGTTAGCCAATAAGAAGCTAGAGCTAATGGGCCAAGCAGTGATTTAATTAATACAGTTTCTATGTGGTTATTTTGGTTCTGGGCGGTCAGGACGAACAAGTGGGTTCCTCCTCCTATATAGGCACATTAAAAATATGATATATATCACCCTTATTTAATATTTTCTTAGAAACTTTCTCAGCTACAAAGTCCATGTGTGTGCAAGCATCTCTACACAGCTGAGACCCCACCAAGGCCCCTGCAGGCGCCGTTTTAGGTTGACTTCAGTGCAGCATGGAATGGAAGGGAGTCAATGGAAGGGAGCAATCCGGACAGCATGCAGACCGCTGGCTAAGCTCACAGCTCCCACATTAGGTCCCGCTGGCCTTTCTGTGACATACCATCTTTGGGAAGGTGGGTTTCAGTGCACTTAACATGCGAAAAATCAGCATGGAACCAAACCTGAACTGAGGGTAACAGAGTCTGGTCTGAGTCTCAAGTTTGAAAAGCCATGTAATACCCAGTGAACACACATTTCCATTAACAACCAATTGCAAGGGGGAAAAAACTCTCTTTTAGTTCATGCCATTTTATTTTTAAATGGCTAATATGTGTTTCTTGAAGGCTTTTTTTTTAAACCTAATATCGCTGGAAATTAAAAATGTTTTGGAAATCTGACACCGTGCAATACGATACAATATGATATCATGCAATACAATATGATACAATACTGCTTAAGGTGTAGAAACTGAAATTGGAGCTTCTCCATAGATTTGTCCTCTAAACCACACAAACATTCACTTCTCTACAAATGATGAACACTGTTTTGTTCCAGGCACTGTACTACACAGAGCACACAGCAGTGACTAAGACACCAGGTCCTTCCCTGAGGAGGCTGCTTGTGGGAACAATAGACAGTAGACAAGCTGAACAAGAAACATTTAGACCTGTGACTGTCGCCAGGTGGAGAACAGAGGCCTACCAAGGAGACAGGAAATGGGCAGGGAGCAGCTTGTCAGTCCATTTTCTGTTGCTCTAACAAAAGACCTGAGTGTGAGGTTTGAATGAGAGTAGCCCCAGTGGTAGTCTGAGTGTCATTTGGCCCCCATAAGCTCATAGGGAGTGGCATTATTAGCAGGTGTGACTTTGTTGGAGTGGGTATGACCTTGTTGGAGGAAGTATGTCACTGTGGAGGCAGGCTTTAAGGTTTCCTATGCTTAGGATACTAACCAATGTCTTAGTTGACTTCCTGTTGCTTGCAAGATGCAGGACTCTCAGCTACTATTCCAAAACCACGTATGCCTGGATGTTGCCGTACTGCCTGTAGTGATGATAATGGACTGAACCTCTGAAACTGTAAGCCAGCCCCAATTAAGTGGTTTTTTTTTAATAAGAGTTGCTGTGGTCGTGGTGTCTCTTCACAGCCATGGACACTCTAAGAAGCTCTCATCTGAGTGCTCGTCACCAGGGAGTGAAACTGCTTGAGGAGGACTATAAAGATTAGGAGGTGTGGCCTTGCTGGAGGCAGTGTGTTGCTAGGAGTGTGCTTTGATGTTTAAAAGCCCATACCAGGCCCAGTGCATGCATGTGTGAGCGCACATGCATGTCTGCTTGCTGCCGACAGGTCAGGATGTAAAGCTCTCAGCTACTGCTCCAGCGCCATGCCTGTCTGTCTGCTTCCCGTCATAATGGTCATGGACTGGCCCTCTAAAACTGTAAGCAAGTCCTCAATTAAATGCTTTTCTTTATGAGAGCTGCTTTCATCGTGGCATCTCTGTTCAGCCATAGGATAGTAACTAACATGCTGGGGTGGTCAAGTCATAAGGAGAAGAGACTTACATTGGCTCTCGCGTTTTCAGGCTCATTTGCTTGGCTTTATTGCTTTTGGATGGATAGTGAGGCAGAATATCATAGTGGGAAAAATACAGTGGGCAAAGCTGTTCACCTCATAGCAGTTAGGAAGCAAAGAGAGAAACAGGAAGAGGAGTCCAGGTACTAGAATATGCATCTGTGACACACCACTAGTGATCTAACTTCCTCCCACTAGGCCCCATCTACTGTAGTAGCTTCCCCCGACTATCTGAATCTCCCCATCCTCAGCAACAACAGAAATAAATCTATGTTTAGTACCTTTGATATGAGGGTCATGAATGTGGGGGGGGTTGTTTTGTTTTGTTTTTGGCAGATTTGACAGGGTTTCTCTGTGTAACAGCCCTGTCTGTCCTGAAAATCACGCTGTAGACCAGGCCAGCCTCAAACTCACAGAGATTCACCTGTGTCTGCCTCCTGAGTGCTGGGATTAAAGGCGTGTGCCACCACCATCTGGCCCTGAATATGTATTTTGACAGGTGCTTTGATGACTTATAACATACCTGCTGGGGGTTCTTGATGGATGAGCTGAGAGTCACCAAGACCATAAGGGAAGAGAGGGTGGTTTACACATGGGCTTTGAGGTGTCTGTTATGAGACTAGGGACAGGAATGTGGATGAGAAATTCAAGGAAATACAGGTTTTCATACTGATCTCCAAAAGCAATTTGATAAGGGCCAGAGAAGTAGTTCAGTTGGTAAAGAGTTTGCAAGGCAAGCAGGAGAGCCCGGTCCCCCTAGAACTCTCAAGTAAAAGAGGTGTGGTGCTCAGGGTTATAACACCAGCATTGAGGAGGTGGAGACAAGAGGACTAGCTGACATCCTAGCCTACCTGATCAGTTTGAGGCCAATGAGAGACAGTATCTTAAGAAGGATGGATGGATGGATGGATGGATGGATGGATGGATGGATGGATGGGTGGGTGGATGGATGGATGAATAGGTGGATGGATGAATAGGTGGATGGATAGATGTGAATAGTGTCTGAGGAATTATACCCACTATTGTCATCTAGCCTCCACATGAATATGTACCTTCCCCCCCCTACACACACACACATCCCTAGTATGGACGGGGTATGTGAAGAGGAAGCTCTCTTATAAATGTGTGGGCTGGAGAGATGACTCATTAACTAAAATCACCTGATGCTCTTACAGAGGACCCAGGTTGGTTCCCAGCGCCAGGTGGGCATCAGTCAGCTCCAGGGGATCCATGACCCTCTTCTGACTTCCTTAGACACCTGCATTAACAAGATTCATATAGACAACAGTATGCTTACATACATAAATAAATACTTTCTTAATACATTCTTCTTCAAGCAAAGGCTTCACTTTGTTCTCTAGAGCTTTGTTGTTTTGACTCTAAACCAAGCTAAGGTTCTTGCTCAGACCTCATTTAGGTTCATCACCCTGGCCTGAGTTGATTGCAAGTTTTCTTTTGTTCCCACCACAGCCAACTCTTCTTTGTTGCTCCATTTGGCACTGATTGCTACCATAAGAAAACTAACCAGTGTTGCTGGAACTCGGAACTGCAGTGCTTAAAAATATGGCAAGCAAGACAGAGCCACCCCAGAATGCTCTGTAAATGGCAGTGGGATTGCAGGGCTTTGCTTCTCAGCCTGGCCCCTGTGGGATCCCTACAGATAATCCCCCATGGAATTTTCTCAAGCATCATTCCCACACTTTAAAGTGCCAAGCCTTCTCATTCTTTTCTGTACCTCCCCTGCTGTGGAATTTTGTTCTTACCATGAATTTGATCAAGGGAAACTTGGTGGAATCTCTGAGCTTAGGTTAGGTAGCGCTTGGCTCCCATTGCTCATTCTTACTTCAACTAGCTCCACGAGACATCCTGTCTCAATTTCTGGTCCTATTAACTGGTATCAATGGCCTGATTTGCTTTCTATGGCCAGGAATAATGCATGGGATCTTTGGAGGCATGATAAAAGTATTCTATACCGCAAGCCATGGTGGTTGCTTAGTGTTTAAGAACATCAGGAAACAGGACCTTGTGTGATTCAACCTTGTGCACTGCTGCTTTTTCTGAGTCATAGAGAAGAGTTACTTTAGCAATGGGCACCTTTCAGAACATGTGAGCACTCAGTAGAGTTTATGTACAAACCATCTGTCACTCATCAGAGCATCCAACCCACCACTTTCTTCGACAGTGAGATCACACATGAAGACATAGAGTCAATTGTGCGGTGTCTTCAGACTCCTTCCTTTAAATGTACCACTTCCTGTCTCCTAACACATGCTTAACACAGGGCTGGGTACATGGGAAGCCCTTGACAAATGTTGGCTATTAAATGAGCAAGTTTGGATACCAGCCAGCCCTGGATTAGATGCAAGCTTCAGGCCAAAGATTAGCACAGCACACATTCACTTGTAATTGGAATGGATCTTAAGGATCCATCTCGCCAGCTTCCTGGGTTTAGTCAGAGCCAATTTTCAAGCACCTAACAAATTAGGACTCTTTATTTTTAGCTCCCGGGTTGGCGGTTGAATGAGTTTTGCTTGCTAGCCCAGCAACATGAACATCCATGGTAGAGCCTGTATCACTTCCTCTTTCTGCACTTACGTAAGTAGAAGGTGCCTGGATTTTGTGTAGAGGAGTTTTTGTGTCACTGAATCCCGATCTAGAGCAATGTCTGGTCTGCTTCAGGTTGGAAGTGGGGATCGTCAGCTCGGAATATAGGAGAAGAGCTGCAAGGTGGTCTGTGTGAATTATAGAACTGCTTCCAGTGACAGCTGGCGATGTGGAAATCGGATTCCACACACTGGGAGAAAAGCTTGGGGCTGGAATGTTGCCATCTTTTGCCAAAGATAGCCCTGAGCAGAATGCAGAAGGTCTCAGATATTCTGTTGGAGTAGTAACTTCCCACTCACTGAACTGATGGTCTTCTGTGCCTTATTTGATATGCATTGGATGAACTTAATTTACTAGAATTGCTTTATTGGATAATAAGCGTTTGTATTTCCCCTCTTTATTCAGAGTATCTTCTGAGAGAAGAAAGGAAAAAGAATAGCATCCACATAAGGGAGACAGCTTTATTGTCCAATAAAAAAATCTTCCTTAGAACTGTTTGGAGTGGATGCAGCGTTACTCTAAAATTCTTTCCATATCTTGTAGGAATGGCATGATAAAAAACTGAGCCATCTTTGTATAGTTACTTCGCTTTTTAAAAAATTGCATCTTGAAGAAGCTAAGGAAGGTTGTAAGACACAAAAACACAAGACTGTATGTCACAGCCATCGCCCCAGTGGTGACTCACCTCAAGATGTTTTCTCTATTTCTTTCAACTATGATTATTTTCAGGCAATTTAATTTAAATATCACTACAAAGATTGTTTGTGGAGATGGGAGATTGGCATCCTGTGATAATTCTCTTATCTGCAAACGGATAGAATCAATTTCATTCCCAAGTAACAGGGAGATGTGTTTTTATTGCTTTCCTTATTTTGTAAACTTCTAGTATCATTGACAAAGCTAATTAAAACTTAATGTTTTCGTCTATTAAATGGCCACTAGAGAGACAGTGACGCTCTGGACGTGGCCAGCCCGCCCATTGCCTTTATCAAGGATGGCTGATTCACAGTTGCTCCAGTCCGTCGTTTGTGCTCATCATCAGACAGGAAGGGATGTAGAGGGGAAGTGGGAAGGAAGGTTCTATTTAGCTAATGTGTATCCGTCGTCACAGTTTGTCGTCAGTAGCTGATAGCTTAGAGTCTGAATAGAGAGCCGAGAGCCTGTAGACAGAATCAGTGATGAGGGAGGACAGCAACACAGCTACGGATGGGCGTGCCCTGAGCAGTGTCTGGTCTAGGTGCTAATACCACTGTCCCGTCATGTGACCATGGGCCCCTCGTTTCCTTATGTGTACACAGAGATGGGGCTAAGTCCTCTGTCAGCCTGGAAAGCAGTGAACGGGGAAGGAAGTAATCCTGAAAGCCCCTTGTGAACTGCCGTGCCCCATGTCAGCGTCGTATTGCTCTCACCTAGAAAGTTCCTCTTACTCCCCTTTCTGGAGGAAAACCGAAGTGAGCTGTGGTTTGTCCCAAAGCATTCTCTAGAGAAACTGAGCATGGCTCCAGAACATGTCAGTCACTACTTACAGAGTCCCCTTTCCCCCTGGAGAGAAAGAGAGCAGAGAGCATGGAGACAGTGCTGGGACATGGCAGGCTGCTGGGCAGCCGGATAACATACACCTTGTTCATCCGCTGCATAGGACAAAGTCATTACAGACCGGCATTACGAGGTGGGTGGAGGAACACCAGCTCTGTAGCTGAGAATAAAGCCGCGTGGGGTGGGTTCACCAAGAGCCCCTGGGTAAAACATAGTACTGTCAACAGAGGCCAGAGGTACTGTGTACAGCAGAATCTCCTGCAGTAAAATCAAACCCAGACTTGGCATTGAAAGACTGAAAGGACTCCTGTCCAAATTGCTCTTTTCCCCAAATTCTCATCATCCTTTTAGTCTTGCCGTTCCTAACATGGCTGATGTGTTGGTCCACATTTAATTTTTGCTTCAAACGTTAACATAAGTCCTCCTTTTCTTGGTTTTCTCATAGTTATTGTTTTACATTTCAAAAAGAATGTTAAAATATTAAAGGTACTTTTAAAAACAAACTAAGCTGTAGTAATAAAAAATACATTAAGACTGGCAAAGCAGTTGGATCAGGATTTGAATTGCAGAGTCTCTGCCCCCAAAGCCCTTGCTCTGTTGAGTTCATTAAATGTAAAACAAGCATGGCATCGTTTAAGTGGGAGTTATACACAGGGGCAGGGTGCTCAGAGCCCTCATGAGGAATTAGCTTTGTGCATAAAGGAATCATGTTTCTGGTGTGTTTCCAAAATGTAAGATACCAGTAGCTGGGTTCACCAGGAGGTATTATGTAAATATTAAGATATTAATAACAGGTGGCTAGGCTGCCAAGAACACCAACAACAACAAAACTAATGAAAAGTGAAGCAATAACCTGATTTTTTTTCAGTGAGCCTTGTGTTCGTCCAGCCCTCATTGGTAAAGGACGGGTCATAGGTTTAGAGGATGTGTATGGCTAGACCAAGACAAAATTATGTCAAGAGCTGACTGGGAGCCACTGGGAGCCAGGTAAACCAAGAGCAGAGATGGAGCAAGCCCAGAGGGTATGTCCAGGATAACCATGGCAACAAGACCTAAATGTGAAGTGTGTCTACGTTACTTGGAGGTATTGACCCTAAGTGTCAGCCTCCTCTTTCCATAGGAGGAAGAGTAGCAAGGAAGAGCCCCAGAGGACGGTGGTCCAGCCTGTAAGAACAGTAGGGCTGGTTCTCCAGTATCTGATCAAGACAGAGGGGGGCTGCATCGCAGCTTCATATCTCGGGTCCTCTGTATCTCTGCAAGAGTTCAGAGCAGTCCCGGGCCATCAGCAGCTTTTTCTTCCATGCGTGCACATCAGCTGACGATGCTCGTTAGACATGCAGCTCGCTGGAATTTAATTTAGGGTGTTTCATTTGTGTTCCCACTGTGGTTGCCAGGACAGATGTGTGTGTGTGTGTCCCTCTGACTGAGACAGATGTCGGCAATGGGATCGCGCTGGAACAGTGCCAACCTGTTTATTAGTGACATTAGATTGCCAGCCGCCTTTCACTTGACAGGGGTTTTCGTTTCTGTAGCTAAAGAGCGGGACAGACACCGTGAGGGAATAAATGGAGATGGAACGAGTCAGGTAAAGGTAAAAGAAAACAGCCAGTGGTGGAGAGGTCAAAGGTTGTAATAGGCTCTCCAGAGGAACAGACGGAACGAATCTATGTGTATAAAAAGGGGAATGGCTTACAGGCTGCGGTTCGGCTAGGCCAACAATGGCTGTCTGCTGATGGAATCCAGCAGTTGTTCACAAGGCTGGATGGGTCAGCCGCTCTTCAGTGTGTGCTGGAGTCCTGAAGAAGTGGGCGCTAGTGCTAATGAAGGAGTGGACTTGCCAGCGAGTGGGGACAAGCAGGCGAGGAACAAAAGCCTCCTCCTTCCATCTCTTCTAAACAGGCTGCCACCGGGTGTGGGCCAGATTTAAGGGTCTTCCCACTGCAAATGATCCAGTTAATGAAAAATTACTCACAGATGTACCCAGCTGCTTGGGGTCTTAGTTAATTTCAGGTGTAGTCAAGTTTTTGACAACCAAGAATGGCCATAATGAAGGCACAAATAATCTCGCTAATCTGTGATTCCCATGTGTAAGTTAGGTTCACTGTATGGAGAATACAAAGTCCCAGTACCTACTCCAGGATTCCTTTGTAAGTTCCAGGGATTCAGGTGAAATCCTCTGGTGGACTCAGACTGAGCCCTCCAGCAGAAAGCTTGCGAGACCCACTAGTTGATGGCCTCTGTGGACTATTTTCTTTTCTTCTTTTTTAAGTATAATATAGGTGCTTTGCCTGAATGTCTGTCTGTGCACCATGTGCATTTAGTCCCATAGAGGCCAAAAAGGGACTCAGGAATCCGCTGAACAGACTTGGGATCCCCTTAACAGATGGTTGGGAGCCACCATGTGAGTACTGGGACTCCGAGCCTTCCAGCAGGAAGAGCAGCCAGTGTCCTTTGCCTGCTGAGTCATCTCTCCAGCCATTCTGTGTGTTCTTCATATGTTGGATTCTACAAAGAAGGTGGAGGGACAAGAAGAGGGACCGTGTGACCCCTGGATCCAAGTGCTTTGCCTAGGGAGGACACAGCCTCCTGTTAAGACCGCTAAGATATCAAGAGCAGAAGAGAGGAAGGCGGGCTCAATGTTGGGGTTCGTGCAGGCGTGATGGCCCGTTTCTTCACTGGTTACTTATTTCACCGAGTACACCATCCCCCGGCTGTGTACTTGAGTAGCCTTCTACTTTCTCTGATTCCGACTGCTTATAAAGCTGTCTGAAGTGTAATCACAAAGGATGTCTTGCGCATGTGACTCTCACGTTCTTTTCAGTTGTTGGCATGTCCCAGAGTGCTTGCCTGACCCACTCCCAATTTTGAGCTGACAGATGCAGGTGACCTTCCTTGTGAGTCCCCACTGGATAAGCCTGAAGTGTAATGCAGATGAGGACCTTTCTCATGAGGGTGTTAGCGTTTGGTCCCCAGTTGATGTGCCCAAGAAACAGTAAGGGTAAACGAGAGATCTTAAGGAACAGTGATGATTTAGGCTGTGAAAGCACCTCTCAGAGCCCGGTTAGCAACTCCCGGCTGAGCCGACAGTCATAAAGCCACTCGAAACAAAACAAAGAAACAAAAACGAATGTTTTAGTTTGTTGTTGTTATTGTTGTTTAGTTTTCTTTCTTTTTTTGTTGTTTTTGTTTTTTGAGACAGGGTTTCTCTGTAGTTTTAAGACCTGTCCTGGAACTTTCGGGGAGACATGAAAACAAAATAACTCTCTTAGTCTTCCTCCATCAGCCTGAGTATTGACAATCTATAGATTTGGAGGTCCACACCTACTCTCCGGGGTTTCTCTCAATAACTTTCAGCTGGCAGTATTGGCGGGGCCTACAGGCATTGTCTTGAGCTCTGCACACAGTTTGCTTCCTGGACAGTTTGTCCTGAAGGTTCCTGCTGCTATCATAGAATAACCAAACAGCTTGAGGAAGGGAGGGTTTCTTTCTACTTAGAGTCTCAGGGTGTAGTTTGTCATATTGGGGAGGTCGAGGTGGCAGGAGCTTGAAGCAGCTGGTCACATTGTATCCAGTCAGGAAGCAGAGAGGGGTTTACTTTCTGTTCTCATTGTCTCTTTTTTTAGTGGTCTGGGTGGGCTTCCTACCTCAATTTAACCTAACCTCAGACATCCTCAGAGACCTGTCTGTCTGCTAGGTGATTCCGGATCCTGTCAAGTTGACAGTCTTCAACCATCCCAGTCCAGAAGCTTCTGACCGTGATGCCCCTACTCTCCTGGCTCATAACAGCATCGGCCGAATGCTGTGTAAGGTTCTTTTTAGATGACATGGTGCCCGAACCGAAGGCCTTAATGGATCACAGAGCATTTCTTTGCTTTTTCTCATATCTTACCCAGGCCCCTTCTGCTTCCTTGCCCAGGATGAGAGCATAGTCTAAAAACTGGAGATGGCTTTCATTTGGGAGAGCCAGACCAGCACACCTCTTAAGCCCAGCGCACCCTTTTCCGGTGCTGCCCCGGCCAAGATCATTCTCATTATACATCTGCTCTCCGTCTTCCCTAATGTGTGTAATTATCATATTCCATTAGCAGCTTTTATTAAAAGTCTTCCTGCCACATGGTAGTAATGACTCTGAATGCAATGTCATGATGAGAAGAAACAGAAATACGTGGTCTCCTTTCCCACGTGGTCAGGGAAATTGCAGTGAGGTACAGGCCTTGGTGAGGGGTATTAAGGGCTCAGCTAGGAGCAGCCCACCTCCCAGGTCTGGACTTTCCCTTGTCCATTAGCTCACTGGAACTTTTATCAAGTCATTGAAATCTAGAGGGGAAAAAAAAAAAAGCCACATTCCAAAGAGATTGGCTGGATCGCTAGTCTGTCAAAGGTACCCCTTGCAAGCCTGAGGACCTGAGTCCCACCTCCAAAACCCACATAAAGTGCCAGGTGTAAGGGCGGGCACTTGACATATCATTGCTGGAGGGCTGGAGACAGCAGGATCTCTGAGACTCACTGGTCAACTAGCCTGGTCTATTTAGCAAGCCCCAGGCCAAAGAGAGACTCTGTTTCAAAGGAGATAAATAGCATTTTCGAGGATAACACCCAAGGTTGTTCTTTGATTTCATACACATGTAACCCTCCTACCTTGCATATACACTGAAAGCCCAGAGTAAGCTGATTCCTAGATAGACCAGTTGCCTACGAATATACCCACATTGCCTGAACTAGCCAATCCTGAGTCTATACACATTTTAATAATAAATAATAAATACCCAATAAGGTCTGAAACAGAGATTAATATCCCAGGCCTACTTGCAGTATAAGGTAGGATTGGCTATCGACAAATAGGCGGGATGGAGTGTGCAAACTAAAAATGAAATTGGGGGTGTGTTCAGAAGAAGCATCATCACACCATTGGTCCTGTTTGTTGATCCATTTTGAAAAACATGCCTGGCGTGTTTTAATTATGTGGGTACGTAAGACATGCAGGCAAGGGAATGCCTGTCTTGAAGGGATGAAATTATCCAGATCTCTAGAAGCAGGAGATGCCACAGCCCACCTCAGAAGCTTGGAGGCGCCAAGGTTGACGAAGAGAAAGTACATGGCAGAGCTTTTATTGGGGTTTTCATGGGAAGAAATGGGGGAAGCTACATAAGTCAGGCAATATGAGACATTAGTGGGCTCTCAGCAGTGAGGATAGTCTGGGTTACTGGTAGCTGGCTGTGGGGTGATTGTGGGTGTTGAGGGATAATGTCCTATACTTCAGAAGCTGGGAAAATAGTTGGGTGTAGAGTATAAACTAAGGACTGGTTTGTTCAGATGCTGAGTCTGTGTTCATAGATACATTTGCTGTCTGGGAAACTCAGCCTGCACAAAACAGCCCCACCCAAGTTCAGAAGCCCTAGACGCCAGAGCATGGGTATAGAGAAGGAGATTGTTACACAGTTAATAGGCTGTCATACATACAAGCAAAATCCGCCACACTGGAGACATCTGTGTTTCAGGCGCTGGTTTTCACTAAGCGTGGAGGAGCCTTAAAGAGAGCAGCACTAGAAGAATGTCCCTTTTCCCGTCCCTTTGATGTGAGGCACATGGCAAGCAAGCCTGTCTAATCTGTTCTGACACCAAGCAAGGTGCCTCACCTGGGAGAGCCATTCGTCTTTCAAGATTTATCCTCAGGACCTAAAGAACACGGAAGTGCTTTATATCCTAACAGCATGCAGTCCACGAAGCCCAGACTTGAAAGAATGACCGGCAGCCCAGGACCCCAACTGGTCCTTTTTGTTGTCTCTGTTCGGAAACGTAGGAAGGCATTTTGCTCGGCTCTCCTTCCAGGCATCCGA
Organism: Alexandromys fortis; assembly: GCF_014885135.2. Lineage (NCBI taxonomy): Eukaryota > Metazoa > Chordata > Mammalia > Rodentia > Cricetidae > Alexandromys > Alexandromys fortis. Next base: position 4,431,173 of record NW_026067915.1, on the reverse strand, counting down.
GGGACCAGGAGTGCACCACACTGCTTCCTTGCTGTTTTCTGTCACGCACCATGAGCATCACCTAGAAACCATTATATGGGAATATTGCATTGAGCCATTGGCAAATTAGTGTCAGTTAACGAGAATCAACATTTGCGGCGCCTCCCTTTGTATCTGTAAGACAGTTTACAAGGACCGGCTGGCTTGCGTGTTGATAATTACTTTGGGGAATTCTTAACAAATATTTAGGAGATGAGCGTGATGGTTTGGATGGGATTATGAAAGAAGACAAGTAATTGAGCATTCTCAGTTTCATAGTCTCTGAAAACCTAGGCAGCTAGCTTCATTAATTTCATTGCCTGCGATACCACAGTCCCGATGTTCGGAGGCTGGCAGAAATACATGTTGGGCAGAACCCTATCTGTCCTTCCTTGTGATCCTCTAGTGTCTTTATTTGCATGTAGTAGAAAGGACTACTCAGAAAGTGGTCTGTAAATTCATCCACCCCCAGATAGGAGAGGCTCTGCCCTTCCTCACATTTGCTGCGACAGATGACCCCCAAGAACGTCACTGCCTCTCCAGTCTGTATTCTCAGCTGTGGGGTGGCCAGGAGATAGACAAGGAAATACAGAAGGCCCTGGATCTTACCTGGAATAAACTTGAGAGCTTGCCACTTTCACTGTCTGAACCTCTAATGTGTGATTTCAGGCATCGCTGGGATTATCTCACAAAAACCCAAAGTGACAGGTTGGGGGGGCGCCACAACAGTGTCTGCACATATAATGCATACTGACTTTTCGTGTCCTTACAAGCTTGGAGACACGTATCAAAACCACTAGTTAGAAATATAACTTTTCAGCTGGGCAGTGGTGGTGCACACCTTTAATCCCAGCACTCGGGAGGCAGAGGCAGGCAGATCTCTGTGAGTTTGAGGCCAGCCTTGTCTACCAAGAGCTAGTTCCAGGACAGGCTCCAAAGCTACATGGAGAAACTCTGTCTTGAAAAACCAAAAAAAGAAAAAGAAAGAAAGAAAGAAAGAAAGAAAGAAAGAAAGAAAGAAAGAAAGAAAGAAAAGAAAGAAAGAGTCTATCTCAATTTTCTGATGTGTATTTAATATTACTCTCCAGTCTTGATGTAGCCTTCCCATCCAGTGAGCTCCACATATGCACTGTGCTGATGTTCAAGTGTGAGAGGTAGCAAGCCTTACGCACCCCTCATTTCCCTCCTTGATGGATGCCCCCAAGTCTGAAGAAATGTTTTAAATAGAGCCATGGCCCTCGTCTCCCTTACCTCACTGCCAGCTGTCTCCCACTGAGCGTGGATGAAATGGTCCAGGAAATATAATCCAAACGAAGAGTCTTTCGGAATAAAGCTGTTACATAACATTTACCTCTGAGTTTGTATAGATATTCTTCAGGGCCAGCAGTGGCAGCCCAGAGTGCTAGAATAGCCACTGTGTATAATCATATAGTATTCAGAATTGTCATTCCCAAATCACATCCCATATATGACAGTGATAACCACAGATTTTAAAAATGTTTTATTAGGATATAGTAGATATATGTAGATAATGACCTCATTATGATATTTTCATGCAAGCATATAATGTGTTTTTTTTTAATTCTATTCACCCCCCATTACCCATTGCCACCCCTCATCCCCTTCTTCTTCCAAACCCTTCCCAAATAGTCCCCCTTCTGTTTATTTTCATTTGACACCCTCGGTCATGCATCAGCATCGCCAGTCAGGGTTCCCACAGGGAACAGCCATCTGTTCAGAAGAGGCAAGTGGGCAGGTTTTGGACCTCTGAGAGGGAGTGTTTCATAATGGTGACACATCCATGGGCAGTGGGTCTGATGGGAGATTTCTATAAACCCTGTTTTTCTGGTGCCACCCTAAGCAGTTCACCGTGGGTAACCAATATGCAAAGTTGAGTTAGGTGTCAAGTCCGTGCCCCCTAAAAATAACTTCTAAATGTCCCCAAACCAAGTGCACCAAAAAAAACAAACAAACAAAAACAGATATTTACCCACTGTTCATTCTTAACACATTGCAATCTTAGTGTGAGATTCCACCTTAGCCGTGAAAATGTGCACACACCCTCAAAATGATTGCTGCTGAATGCCTGACCCAGGGTGGACTGATGGGGAGCGCATGACATCACGAGGGAGTTCGCCTTGGAAACCTTTCTGCTATCAGATATGAAATCAAATTAATTCCGTTTTAACTTATTGTTTTGCTGTGCTTTGATAAGTTGGAATGAGACAGAACGGTTCTGTGATAGTGTGGCCACAATTTTCTTCTTGCCTAAGCAGGAAATTGGACCATTGTTTTCTGTTTGCGTAGTTTGTAACCGTAGCCATAACTGGAACGGGGCTTTTGGCCAGCTTCGTGTTACATAACCCCACATAGCCATATGGTCGCTTCTGTTTCCAGAAGGTCTCACAGTATGAAATTCAGCTCTTTCTAGCCACATTAGTGTGCCTCTGCCAATCTAACAACTTTTCAGATACCAAATCTGAGAAATGGGAATATTCAACTAAGTATTGTTTGCCAAAGTGACCGAACAGGATGATAGTGGGGGGAAAAAGGGACAGGAAAATGCCTAGCTTATAAAAATACTTTATGTCATGCAATTATCAATTAATCAACTTTCCACACATGCCTCAAATGGGCTACAGCTATCTCCTTCCAAAGCAACACTCGACAGACCTCATTCAGCCCCCATCATATGTTAGCCTACAGACATCATAGCATTTTCCTCCTAGACCTATTTATATTGGCTTGGCTAACAACTTCATTAAAGTAGAAATTACATACCACCAAAATTTCCCATTGCGGGTGTCCAGAGACATGCAGCAGCTCCCATCCTCCCTCCCACAGCCCCTGGGAAAGCACTGTTCCCTCTAGTTCTATGAGTCTCAGTACAAACTCATCGTGTAAGTAGAACCATTCCGTATTTACCCTACCCACATTGATATTTGTGGTGCATTAACATTTAATTATTTCTAAACCATTTGAGAATGAATTACACATTAGCATGCCTCTTGCCTTCAAATACTTGAATAGGCGTTGCATAAGAAAGTATTCTGCTAATGTAAACACAGTGGCCTACTAATGTCATTGGAGCTGACTCTGTCATGATTCCATCTAATTCATTTTCCATAGTCCGATTTCGTCAAGTAGAACACACCTTATAGAATGTTCTCCTCCTGAGCAAGCTCACACGGTTTGCTCAGTTGACCCCTCTTGGCCTTTTGTAACACTGACAAGCCTAAAATCCTATTTTCAAAATATATTTAGAGAATCTCCTTCAATATTCAGTTTTAAAAATAATCATCTGAAAATACATAAAAATGTTGTTTGCTTCTTCTTCGTCTGGCACTTCCTCCTGCTTCTGTCCGTGTCAGGCTTCCTGACGGGAAGGCCACATAGGTGATGATGGTACGTCCTCCTCAGGTACGTGACACCCATCTGTTCCTCGTGCATCCTTCCTTTTCCCCACCCAACTAAGATCACTTTCCCCTTATAGTTGGTAAATTTTCTGCTTGCTTTGTGGACAGACATGTTTAGATTTTTTTTTTCTGGGCCCCGGTGGAGCTGTGTCTCTGCTCCCAGAACTGCAAGTAATAGCTACCCCCTGTGAAGACAGCGTTTCTAATGGCATTAAAGGCTGCAGGCCTTTCTAATGTGTTTTTTAAAGCTTTTCCCCACCGCCTGGGTGATTAGCATTAGAGAAACCTGCTACCAATTGGATGACAGTTTCCCTATCCGCGGTTATCTAATAGAAGGTTAACTCCTTTCTGCCGTTCTATTAATATCTGCAGTCCAAGGCTTCCCTGGTTTGAGTCCTGTCATCCCTGTTCATGCATAAATGGATGGGGCTATACTCCAAAAGGATTGCTTAAAGCTTGGGTTTTTTCCTACGCCATTCTAACAAGATAAATGAGCTTCTTAGGAGAAATGACTGAAACTTTATTGAAAGGGGAAATACTTGGAGAAAACTATTTTTAATCACTGAGGAAAATAAGGAAGACAAATCCAAGATGTGTTCCAGCTCCTACCCCCCTCCCAGGCAGTTAATAGAGAATGACAGCTTTTTGTGGCTAAATTATGGAAATACTAATTGAAGGAAAAAAAACCAAAGAGGATGGGAAGTGGCCTTCAAAAGCATTTTGAGATTATTGGGATGATCTTGGTGATGGAATGAAAATTCTAGACACTCTCAGTTCTTAGTCTGACGCTTTCCTAAGTACACGTGTTCTTTGGGAAACAGTGGATACCCAGCTGATCTCCATCAAGATCCATCATTCCCAGTCACTTTTGCCTCTGACATATAAAATATTCTCCATGATCACCAGAGTACCCAGACAGCTAAAGTGTTTCTTTCACCAGCTCAGGTTTCACAGTGAGGGTGTGTTTCTTTGACTTATTTCAGGGCCAGGGTGGGTTTCTTTCACTAACTCTTGTTTTAGGGCCAGGGTAGGTTTCTTTGGCTGGCCCTTTTGCCCCACACTTGGATCGCCTTGCCTCCTGCCCTTTCAAATACTCTAGGAAGTACCATGGAGATACTTGGTACCACAGTATTCTTGCTGTATGATCTTGAACCGTGCCTTAGTTTCCCCACTGCCCTATGGAAATAATAATGGAATATCTTGCTCGTAAGTTGTGGGAGCTAAATGATGACATAGTACTGATGAAGTGCTAATAGCAATACCAGGCATACCAGAAGTACTTAGTGAGAGTTCAGTATTTTCCCTACCCCAGATCCTCCTTAAGGAGGTGAAGGCGTAGGTAAACATCTTGTTTTGGTGGATGGAGGTAGAAGTGCATTAGCTTTGCTGGCACAGTAGTTGATGGGTGATCAACATCACCGAAAAACCACCCAAAGCCTTAGAGTCTTGTTTCATATCCCTGGGGAAGGTCCTGCCTCCTCCCAGGCTTTTCATCATGTGGAATGATTCTGGGGTACAGAAATCCCTTGGAACCTGAACATATGGAATGAGATTGGACCAAACTCTGCCCTTGGAAAATAATAAACAAAAACACTTGGGTCTCTTCGCTCTGCAGGTCCTCTAGTAACTTCTCGGTCCTCTAGTAACTGCCAGAAACAAACTTGATGAGCCAGTTACTCATCAAGAGTATGATGGGAGCATGAGTTACACACCCTTCTCTGTCCCTGCCACTTCCAAGCACATAGCTTCCCCCAAGAAGTCTAACCCACACGCTGGTTGTACCAGAATCAAACACTCTCTGAAATAAAGACCCAGGAAGCAGCAGAGACCAGTCTTATAACTCAAAATCTTGAAGAAATGAACATTTGTTTGAAAAACAATTTCACTTTTACAGTCCACATTGGCATGAAGTGAAATAGGATACAAAGTGATATCTCTCATCTGTGCATACACACATGCTCAGCAGCTCTGGTCAGCACATATCCCCAAAGCTGCTCTCCCTCCATGAAAATCCATTGACTACCCCAAGCCTTTCCTATAACTAAAGGGGAGGGGGAAGCGAATACAAAGACAGTTACTGCTTCTAGTCATTCATTGATCTCAGTCTGTTTTGCTATGTGACTAGGCATTCCATTAATTACACAAAGCAAGAAAAATAGTAAGAAACATAAACGTGAAGAGGTAAAGAGGACATTCAGTCAACTCTTCTTTCTGTTCAACTATTCATCAGGACTTAAATATGATGGAAATTAAGGAGACTGCACTTTCAAAGTATCTGTGTAAGAAAAATGTGTGCCAGTTATAAAGGTACACACTGGAGAGGCATCGCCTCCAGGATCACCACTGAGGGAGCTGTGGTCCAAGGTTGACTTCCACCTCAGAGAGAATACTGAGCTCTAAGTGACATCACAGTGCTCAGTTATTAACTAAGGAGAGCTGACACTCAGAGGACCTTTGCCATCGCAAGATGAGAGTTGGAGGTAGGGAAGCAAGGTCTTTTCCTGTGTGAGCATCTCTTCTTCATGGATGGAGATGTGCCAGCACCGCTGGAACATCTGGGAGAAGAACCTGAGCCAGAGCCTTCTTTCTATCCTTATAGGACCCAGTTGGCAAAGTCCCTGGCAGTGAGAATCGGACCTGCTGGGTAGACATACTTGGCTCTCTGTGTTGAATGTACAAGACTCCAGAGAGAACCAAAGGGCAGTCTGGGGGAGATGCTAATCATAGCCAGCAGGCCATCCAGGCTCACTGGCCAATGGAAGGTGGGAAAAGCCAGATTCTGAGTCAGGAGACAGCCAAGAAGGGCTCAAGTTGTGGGTGGAAAACATTCCCCATGTGGGAAGAAGGGATCTAGATTGCCTTCTGAGCATCAATGGAGAGAGATTGACACTGGAAAAGCCAGCATCACTAGGATGGGAGGGTTCATCAACCCCAACAGAATGGGAATTGGTTATGATGCTGCTGTGACTGGAAAACATTCAAAGATCCACAGCACGTCTGTTACCCATGGATCCAGTGGTCAGAGGATCTGCAGATAATATGTACATGGCTGTGACTATTGCTGCGATGGACTTTAAAGATCTATCCCCTTCCCTTTATTCAGGCCTCTTAAGATGTGCATTACTCAAGAATCAATAAACACTCTCCCAAAGGGAGGGAGAACTTTTTTTTTTTTTTTTTGCCAAGTCTTGGGGACCATGGTACAGGTATGGACGGTAAGAGTTTTATGAAAAATGAGAGTTCCTACCTATCCTTTCAGATTGGTACACTACATAGGTGTAGAACAACAGATTAAAAACAGACCACGAATTCTCCACAGAAGCTCAACACCAGACCAGTTTTTGAAACCAGCAGGGTAAAAGCATTAAAAAATAGCAACAGCTTGTAACCTTTAGTGTCATCGTGATCAGAGGTGGCACCTGGAGCGGGTGAGAGGGTTCCTTAAGACTCAGCGCAGCAGCTGACATGATCTAGAGGCCTGCTGGGGACCCCAAGGTAGGAGTTGGGGACACAGCTGTGAGCAGCAAAACAGGCCATGTGCTTGGTGCCTGTAAGACTGCCACGTAAGGACGCATAAATGGGAGCTGTGTCCATGGGAAAGCCGGAAGCGTTGTGGTGAAGGGTGGCGCTGTAGCCTGCAGAGGGGCAGGAGGCAGTTCACCTCTGTCCACCGTCTTCCCAGTACAGCGGTTGGACTGTGGGGTCTCCCTCACAAACATACCCTTAAAGATGTGGTCCATGGTGGTGACCCGGCACATGAAAGAGGGGAAACTAAGAAACAAGCTGCATTTCAGACTTAAAAAGTAACTTGGAAGGCGTGTTCGTGTGTGCCAGTTAATGCCGTAGGCTCCCCAGGAGGTGCCTTGTGTTTTTGGGGCAAAACCCTTGAGAGACACCACACTGCTCCCTTCAGCCTTGGCAAAGGTGCAGGAGAGGGACAAAGAGGGGACAAAGGATGTTGTGTACTAGCTTGTAATTGCCCCTTTAAGAGTTTTTCTTAACTCTTAAAATTTGTAATAAGGATACTGAAGTGTAGCTCTCCACAGTTGATGGCTTCAGGCAGCCGTGCAACTGGGAACAGACGCGGTTTTCTTTCAGGGGCTGGCCACCGGGAGTTTGACCATCTCCAGTACGGGTATATGGGAGGGCAACACACATTGGACATTTTTCTTCTTTTTTCCAGGGTTGGGGATCACAAAGGTGGGGAGATGAACCTGAAAGGCCTGGGGAGTCAGTGTAATCGAGGTTCATAGTGTAAAATGCCCAAATAATCAATAAAAATATTATGTTTAGAAAGCTTTTCTTAGACTTCATCATCTGTTATGCGTTATCTTCAAAGCCCAAGGTATAGATTAGGAAATTGGAAAATAACTAGATGTCTTGCCAAAAGCTGTGCTGTTAGTTGCAATTCAAGGATTTAAAGCTGGCTGTCTTCCAATATCTGTGTCTCTTCTGTACTCGGACTTGTGATTGTCAGGACCGCCTTTTTTACCCCCCAAATTCTCTCCTAGATGAATTCTCTCAACTAAATCTGGAATGTGGGACACTATATCAAAAAAAGTGACCTAGTATTTTGGGCAAATAAATTGCAGGAAAAAGAAAGAAAAATGAGAAAATAAACTATTAATTAAAAATTATTTAAGAGACAAAAAGTTTCAATGTATAGATTTTATTTAGATCCTCATTCAAATAAGCATAGATAGATGATAAATAGGTAGATAGACCGACAGACGGACAGCTAGACATACCTAGTTGCTTGATTGATAGAAGAAAGAAAGGGAAGGAAGGATGGATCTAGGATTTTGAATACTAACAAGGTATTTAGTAAAGAATTTTTCTCTTCGTGCACAATACTTTCATGGCTGAAAGTCTGTCCTTATTGTTACTAGCTTCCTAACCCTAAGCAAAGCTCTCCACCCTGCTGGGCTTGGGTGGGTGGTTGTGATAACCAGGAGGAATAGCATAAACCATCAGATCCATCCCAAAGATCTGGGCTCCCGGGGGTCTTGATCTGTTACGATCTCGCATTGAGTCTGGAAGACACGTCTTGTTCACACCCTCATTCGCATGCTCTCTTTGGAACTGTGAATGTTCGTCTGGATCCTGACTACCTCCCCCTCTGGATTGTGCCCCCCCCCCCCAAGAAAGGGATAGTGATGTCTTAGTTTTCTCACAGCGGTGACAAAATGCCTGCCTAAAGCAACTTCCAGAAGGAAGGGTTGATTGGGCTCACAGGGCGAGAGTACAGCTCACGGCGGAGATTCGCTGTGGCAAGAGCGTCAGTCAACTGGTCCCATGGTGCGCATGCCTAGGGAGCAGAAAGATTATTGCTTTAACCCCACTTGTTCTCTCCTTTTTATTCAGCCTGTGATGCCAGCTCATAGGATGGTGCCACCCACATCTAGGGAGGGTCTCTTCTCCTCAGTTTACCCAATCTAGAAACTCCCTCACGGGCATGCCCAAAAGTTTGTCCCCTTGGTGATTCTGGATCATGTCGAGTTGACAGTATTAACTACCACAAGTGAGGTAGGAAGAACATGGGTTTGGGATCAGAGAGACCCAGACTCAAATTCACTTCCTAACTGCAAGGTCTTTAGCAAATGTTTAAACTCCTTATCCGTGAGACAGCAACAACAGTGTCCATCAGCAGGTGGTAGCCTCCTCTATCCCCTCTGAGCTGTGAGCTCTGGTAAACCCCATCTGTCTCCACCTCCCAAACACTAGGACTAGAGATGTGCAGTGCCATACCCAGCTTTTTACTTGGATCCTGGGGATCTGAACCCAGGTCCTGATGCTTATGAGGCAGGCACTTTGAGCCATCTCCCCAGCCTTCAGCCTTCCTTTTCCTTGCCTCGCTTGCTCCCTGTGTGTTTATGCAGAGTAAACGTTGTGATGATGTCCTCACAGCCCGCAGGCACACAAGGGCGGGGAGAGCACCCAGTCTCAAGTCCCCTGCATTGCGTGGAGAGATGTGCTTGGCGGGGGAAGGGAGAAGGGGAAGTTACCATTGGGGTGCATCTCAGCATTTGAGTCTTCCTGTCTTTTCTTCCTCTATGCCTGTCAGTTTTTGCTTGAGGAGGAGAAAGAAAAATGTCAAAACAAACTTGAGAGAAAGGAACATTAAAATGCCCCCATCACCTCCAGTTATTCACCTCCCCAGAAATACAGTGGCTCAGTTCCCTTCACCAAAACGACCTCCTGGAAATCAGTCAGTAGTAGCCTTTAGCCCAGGATGCTTGCTCTCTGCCAGGCTCCTCCTCCCCTGCCTTACTGGGCCTCCCAGTGTGAGGCTGCCTCTGTTGCCGTGGAGAGCGGCTTCAGGAGGAAACGAGCTAGGAAGAGCTTTGGGCTAAGTCTTGATCCTCTGAAGAAAAGGTTAAGTGAGAGAGGGAGTTGCGGGGAGGGAGGGAGAAAGAGACAGAGGAAAGAGACAGAGGGAAAAAAAAAACATCAGCAAAGGAGAGAGAAAAACTGAGGGGCTAGACTGAAGAGAGAAACAGATTAAGTGAGAGACCAAAGTGAGGGAGAGACGGAGAAATAAAAAAGCTTTATTTAATGAATGGGTGGTAGTTTTCTCGGGGGCAAATCTGTCTAGAAAGATGGAGTTCTTAGTCACTATTATACCCAGATCACCGAGTCCCCCCCAAACCACCTAGTAGGCCAAGTCATGTATGTAAAAGCAAAGAACCTTTATTCTTACACAAGTTTGCTTGGATTCTCCATGTGTTCAACATATTGGTGTGATCAGAGAGCCCCGAGCTCAGTTGGGGTTGGGTTTTTGTAGTAGCAAAGGTGGGGGTGAGGGGACTTCTAAGGTACAAGACCCCTGATTGGCTGACATTTGTCTAGGAGTGTCCTGGTGAAAAGCAATGAGTACATGCTGGCAGGTGATCCTATCTACAATGGTTAAAAAGTTAGGAATTTCTTTTGGGTGGTCTGTTCCTGGGTGGTGTCTTGTGGAAAGACAAAACAAGTTTGTGGTCTTTCTTAAAACCAGGGTAAACTACTGAGATCCAGGCCTTTATTGAGCTTGTCATATCTGGGTCCTACATTTTTCCCTTCACAAGTACCGGTGACAGGACCCAGTCATGGGTCCTGCTTGCCCGTGGGTTTAAGGAGATATTATTGGGACCTAAGAACCATTAGCTAACAGCTTTTTCCAGGGCAGTGGCCAGCCTACGAGGCCCTGTAGCTCTGATCTTTTGAGTACAACCAAATTGTAATTATAATTCTGAATGTCCTCTTTTATTCTGTGGTTCTACATAAAGAACCAAAGTGTCTTTTTATTGTAGGACCATTTTAGTTAATAAATCTGTTAAGTATTTTCCCTTAGATGAGCCTCTCTGCCGACACAAATAATCACAATCAGACCGAATTAAAGATGCCCATGTTTAATAGACTGCTCCCAGGTGGCCCTGGGAAAACATGGAGATGGGAAGAGAAAGAGGGAGAGACCACACGAAACCCAGAGACCATGTGTTCATTATCTGGGGGGGGGNTGGAGATGGGAAGAGAAAGAGGGAGAGACCACACGAAACCCAGAGACGATGGGTTCATGGGCTGGGGGGGGGCAGTTTAAATAGCCTATGGGAGTGGTCTTGACCTTCCCTGGAGAGGGGTTACCGTTTGGAGGGCTTTCTCAGAGGTGGAGTTTGGACTGAGGCAACTCCCAGGAGAGGGAGCTTATGCCAGGAGCTGGGGTGAAGCCCCCAGCCAAACAAAATCCATTAATTGACATTTCTGGGCCTATTTTTCTGGTATATCAACAGGCACTATAAGTAGTCATTTTGTCCCCCCATGCCAGGGAGTTCCCCCTTGTCTTTCAACCTGTTCTGGGCGGGGAGCATGGGACTACAAGTTCTTTTCCGTAACTACTTCAAGCTAACATTGTGGTGGTGTTGTCAGGGCTCAAGAAGGCTGAAAGGCCGGCCAAAGATAAGGAGGGAACTCAGGCAATCGGGCACTCATCAGAAGCATCTGGTTCGCAGACTGTTGAAGAGACGGGGAGCGTTCACATCAGCTGGACTGGTCCTCATCAGCTTTTAGCAAGTTCAGGGCTCCAAGTCATTTGGAGGAGGTTGTAGCCAGCAACTGATGCTTAGATGTGTCTGCCAGCCACGTGGAAACCTACTGAGATGAGTTTAAACTAGGAACAGAAGCTAAAATTTATGTACTTAAAGGAAAATAATACATTTGAAACATTCAGGCCCATGTTAAAATCCATATCATAGATAAAAGCAGATAACAGAAGGAATAGAATCATACCTTTGAGTCCTAGCAAAAACTACAGATTTTGGTTAGAAACATGTATATTTTTCTGTTGTCCAAAGAGCCAGGTATGGATTGGACAGAGATGTCTTTGGCCTGATGAGAAATACCTTCAAGTTCATATTTAGATGGCAACCAGAATAAATCAAAAATCCTGAGCTTGTGACCTAAACAGTAAATAGTGATCGCTCTATCAGTTTATCAGAACTTTCCCCATAGAAGGGGAAAGAAATCAGAAACATTTTCCATATCTTAACCTGTATTTACATCTTTAATCAGTATTAGATGTTCAAAGCTTATGAGCTTTTATGTCCTCAGACCTTTCTATATCTTAAAACATTTTTTAATCAAGAGACCTAGTCGCTTTAGAAAAAGCAAGACGATATATATATATATATATATTGAGCTAACAAACTGGCTATGGCTTTGTGGAAGGATCTGGATACCTGTTGCTGCTGAATTGACAACGTTATAACTGGCCTACCCATCAATATGATCAGAGATCCCAAAAGGATAAATAAAGTATATCCGAGTACAGACCAAGTAGTTTCTGAATCTATTAAAAATGACAGGGACCAGAGTCCATATAAAGTTAGTCATACCCAGGTCTCCATAGCATTGGGGGCAGAAACATCCAGAACAGCAGTCTTACAGTCTTAGCCAAGGTGATTTTCTTTTCCTGTGGAAGAGGGACATGAAAAGGACTGACCTTATTTTGTCAGGCAAAAGTGGTACAATCAATTCTCTAATGTCCTGCTGTTTGTTCACAGTCTGGGCCGGTCCTGGCAACAGGTGTTGCACTGGGGCATCTCGCCCAGTGGTCAGCGTCATCATAACCCAGGTGGAGACATCATGGTGTCCCATGATCATCTTCTTCTTTCTTCTACTGCTAGAATCTCAGAGTCTCTGTCTAATATAAGCTTTTTAATCATTGCTTTAAATGCCATATTCTGTGGATCTCTGAAGTATGAGGACTGCCTAGGTATATCTGATTAGACAAACTTTGTTTCTAGTTACTTGTTTTAAGTTTGACTTTGAAAACATATACAGGGACCTAAATAAGGTTTATCCCAGTAATCAATTATATCAGTACTTTAAGTATGACTGACTAATATTTCCTAACAGTCTATAATAAGTTAACAGCTTTCATAAGACTTTACATTGTGTCAGGTTAGTCTTTTAAAAAATGATTTTGAATTGAAGTTAATAAAGAGTCACTCTGAGGGTAAAAACAGAACAAGTTTGTATCCAGCTGTTAATGCTGTCTCCTGAAAAGGCAGGGAAGAGGTCTAGGATGAAATGGGAACAGGAGGGAGCCTAGGGGCTAGCATTGCCCTTAACAAGTGCTAAGGCACTACACCCACAGTTAGGGAAGATCTTTTTGCCAGAGATAAGGAGGGTGACACCCTTTTTAGGGAGTAAGAACTTTCTCTAAGCAGTCTGAGTGACTGGGAGCTTTATCTAAATGCCTGGCCTTGGAGAAAGGACTTTGTAGTTTTATCTCACACTTCAGTGTGAGTCTTAGAAAACAACAATTTTTCAATTGAAGTTCCTCTTAGCATCAGTACAAAAATTTATGACTCAGTTTATCCAAATAGCTTAAACCCAACAAAGTTAGCAAAAAGACAAGGAGGCTAAACCTACATTTTTAAGCCTGAATAGACCTTGGACAAGGAAATACATTTTTAAACATTAATTGATATTTGTAATGCTTTGACTGTTTAATATAGTTTCCCATGTTATAGTGATCCCCAATTTTCCCATTGTTATTTTACAATTGCAGTTTTGCCTATGTTATGAATCTCAATTCAAACATCTGACATGCAGGTGGTCCTAGGCTACTCCTGTACAACCCTCAAAGGACTGAGACCCATAGGCTTGGATGCTGTTCCGGGTCCTCTATCAAACTGCCTGGGTCAATGTCTTCTGCATCACAAGAATTGAACATCCAGCTTCTGGTTAGCATTTTGTGCTTATGGCTGTGACCCTAATTTTCAGCTTTTTATTTTAAGTCCAAACATTAACAATATAAAACATTTTATAAGCACAAATGTCCCATAGTCTTAATTTAAAAAAATTAAAATCTCTTAAATGTCTTCCTGCAATATCAAAAATAAAGTACCTCTTTGGCCCCACCTTCAACGGCATATACATGCCTGTCTTTTAGATCTCAGCCTGCTTTATTTCCCTGTAGCTTGTACTTCTGGTAACTACCACCTGGCACTAGGATTTCTAAACCTGCTAAGATCCATCCTTGCAACTGCACATTCTTTGGGACTCTAGTCCTGCCATACATTTGTAAACCTCAGCTGTTTCCTATGATCCCTTTATGTCTTTATAACCTTTATCACCTGGGTGACCCGTAAATTAACGAAGTATAGCTGGCAGAGCAAGGTACATTTAAAAACATTGAGGTGCAGCTTTAATACTTGAAATGCAATATATATTTTTTAAACCTTTTTTCAGAATGGGACATGAGTCATCATACAAAAATCTATCCCAATCCAAACTATCTTGGCAATCCGTCATTCCTTCCTAGTAAGGCCCACTCCACGTGATTACCTTTAATTAAGATGGCGGTGAAACCATGTGGCAGCCATTATTTTTTTCTAGCAAAATGGCAACCCAAAATCCAAAATGAAATCTTGCTTCATGGTTTCTTTAAGATGACCAATGCATAAATTTTAAGTTAATTCCCAGTGTTAAAAATTAACTTTTAACTAGTTTTATTTTTAACAGATTTTTGACTGTATCTAAGAAAATAAACTTAAATCTGAAGCTACAGAATGTTCACATAAAACAAGTCCAAAGATTTTTGACTGTTCTGCTTTGTTTTCTTCTCCTTGTCATTGTGTCAGGGGCTCAGACTGACAGAGTGACAGAGGAAACTTTTAAATAAACCTGGGTCTAACAAAGAAAGAACCATAATCCAACGCTAGAGCCAGCTTTTCAATTAAAAAAAATGCACAAAAAGTTTTAACATTATCTATACCAAAAAGAGTCACCTGAATTTCTGCTAACCCAAACGCAGTAACCAGAGCTCAGAGGTAAATTCCGAAGTCGGGTCTGTAAATGTGGCCACAGCAGTGATGGGTGTCAGAAACAAGAACAACAACAACAAAAAAAAATGCAAACCATTTCTGTCTCAGCTCCATGCTTGCAAGAAAACTTACATAGACAAACTTTTCAACAAAATAAGCACATTCGGTATTTGCAGGTATGAGAAACCACAGCAAACATAGGTCACATCCCCTTCTGAGAGTCTATAACTTTTTATAAACCTTCAATCCGTTTTCCTCTCTTCATTCTTTCAGTCTCCTGCTTTCTCCCTCGCTTTCCAGACAACATACCAAAGTCTTTCTCGCTTCTCAGACAACATAAAAACTCTTACCAAAGTCTCCCTCGCTTCTCAGACAACATAAAAACTCTTACCAAAGTCTTTCTCGCTTCTCAGACAACATAAAAACTCTTACCAAAGTCTCCCTCGCTTCTCAGACAACATAAAAACTCTTACCAAAGTCTTTCTCGCTTCTCA
>NW_026067915.1:4411225-4411779 GCF_014885135.2 Alexandromys fortis | reverse complement strand
TCTCGCTTCTCAGACAACATAAAAACTCTTACCAAAGTCTTTCTCGCTTCTCAGACAACATAAAAACTCTTACCAAAGTCTTTCTTGTAGTTTCCCTCAGTAGTATATAATATATTGTTTGGCTATATTTTAAACAAGAACAGAGACGTTCGTATACTTTAACAAAAATAACTTTAAATTTGCATCACATAAAATCCTGTACCAGCATGAAACATCTGAGACTAAGAGTAATGTTTTTCATACCCTAATCAATAGTAATTTACAAATTACTCCCCCCCCCCTCAAAGTGATGACAGATATTTATAACACTATGGATCTGAATGACCAGCTCTGGCAGAGGGAAGTCTGGCTATAGTGTAACAACATGGCCACTGCAGCTTAACACCTATGGCCAGTGCCCTAGGCCCAGGAAGCCAAACCTTGGTCAGGTTTTATTTTTAATAAATAAATATTTTTATTTATTATTTATTTATTAAAGATTTCTATCTCTTCCCTGCCACCGTCTCCCATTTCCCTCTCCCTCCCCTAATTAAGTCCCCCTCCCTCGTCAGCCC
>NW_026067915.1:4314429-4405564 GCF_014885135.2 Alexandromys fortis | reverse complement strand
AGAGCAATCAGGGTTCCCTGCCCTGTGGGAAGTCCAAGGACCACCCACCCCCCCCCATCCAGATCTAGTAAGGTGAGCATCCAAACTGCCTAGGCTCCCACAAAGCCAGTACGTGCAGTAGGATCAAAAACCCATTGCCAATGTGGGTCTCTGTCTCTGTCTCCTTTCATCGCCTGATGAAGGTTAATATTCCTGAGGATGCCTATATGTTTTTCCAGGTTCTGGCTATTACAAACAATGCTGCTATGAACATAGTAGAGGACAGAAATCTCAAGGTCCAAATCAGGAGCAGAAGGAGAGAGAGCACGAGCAAGGAACTCAGGACCGCGAGGGGTGCACCCATACACTGAGACAATGGGGATGTTCTATCGGGAACTCACCAAGGCCAGCTGGCCTGGATCTGAAAAAGCCTGGGATAAAACCGGACTCGCTGAACATAGTGGACAATGAGGACTACTGAGACCTCAAGGACAATGGTTTGGCCAGAAGCAGAGGCACACAGCCCTGAGGGAACCCATCCACCAGCATGGGAGGGGGCAGGGTGGCAATATGGGGGAAGAAAGATTGTTAACTTCTCCAGCCATAGCAATTAACCCCAGATTCTCTGTTCAGTGTTTGAAATCTTACTGGAACCCATCTGCCCCCTACAACTGTGGCTGGCAGCCTCGCTACATTGTAACAACAAAGCTATATAGCCCAGCCACCCATCCATACAAGCGTGCTGCCTGGCAATCTCATGCATATAATGGCAAACCTGCCCATGTTCCCTCCGCACTACAGGCCAAGGCTGACTCCTTTCAATGAAATGTATAAGGCAGGTAGAGGTTATTTGTCTCATCCCTTTTTAGGAAAATATACCCTATGCTTATGGCCCTATCTCTAAAGTCCTGTAAGTGATCCAATATGAAAGTCAAAGAAGTCGTGTGATTTGAGTCTGTTCCATCAGATCAGTCTTGTAAGTCAGAAAGAGGATGCACAAAAGACAAAAACAAAACAACACACAAAACAATACAGAGTCCTCCCGGTGTCTGGAGGCAAAACTGAATCAAAGAGAACAGTGTCAAGCTGTCTTGCAGGTGCAACTTGCCTATCTTATCTACAAAACTGAGACACCAGGAGCATCCCATACCTCTGTCTGCAGAAACCAGAGAGAGCTACTGTCATACAGAAGGGTTGTAGGACCCAAAACCAGAAGGACACTGGGGACGTCTCCCTAGGTACCCTGCCTGTGATCTTTTTTGCGTGTCCACATAGACCATCTACAGGCTCTCACAGATTCTGGGCCCATTTACAGAAGGATATTCAAAACAGAAAGACACAAAACAAAGCTTACACACAGAAAACTTATCACCAGCTGAAGGCTCTACAGGGCAGTGGTCTTGGTGAGCCTGGGGGATCTGGGATGAGCCCCCAAATGTTATGCCCAGATCACAGAGCCTCCTGTAGTGATAAGAGCGGTGGGGCTGCGTCCCTGGCACCCAGCCGCCCGCATGGCTAGCTTATGCCTGAAATAATTACACAGAAACTGTATTCTTTTAAACACTGCCTGGCCCGTTATCTGTAGCCTCTTATTGGCTAGCTCTTACATATTGTTCTAACCCATTTCTAATATTCTGTGTAGCCCACGAGATGGCTTACCAGGGAGGATCTTAACCTGCGTCTGTCTGGAGTGGGAGAACCATGGCGACTCCTTGACTCAGCTTCTTTCTCCCAGCATCCTGTTCTGTTTACTCCACCCACCTAAGGGTGGGCCTATCAAATGGGCTAAGGCAGTTTCTTTATTAATTAACCAATGAAAGCAACAGATAAGACACAAGACCTCCATCAGCCTCCTGAAAACCAACTAGGAGACCATGTCCTTTATGTAAAAGCAAAGAGTTTTTATTCTTACACAAGTTTGCAAACTGAGTCTCTCTGTGTGCTTAACATATTAGAGCCCAAAGCTCAGTTGGGGTTGGGTTTTTGTCATAGCAAAGGTGGGGGTGAGGGATTTCTAAGGTGCAGGACCCCTGATTGGCGGACATTTGTCTAAGAGTGTCCTGGTGAAAAGCCATGGATGTGTGCTGGCAGGTGATCCTATCTAGAACAATTGGAATGTTAAGAATTTCCTTTGAATGGTCTGTTCCTGGGTGGTACCTGGGTAGTCTCAGTTTTTGGTCTTTCTTAGAACCCAGGTAAACTACTGAGACTCAGGCCTCTATTGAGCTTGTCATGGCTGGGCCCTGCAGTCACCAAGATCAGCAGGCTTTGCAGGAGCGTATGAGGTCAGACGGAGCATGCCCTGTGTCTCATCACCTATTTTTTTTTTTATCTTTGCTGTTCATTGTTTGTTGCTAAAACAGCTTGCAGTGCTTTCCTCTACATTCCAGTACATTCTAGAAGCGCTCACTGAGTTGACCTTGCTGGATTCCCGTTTGTGCTTTCTGTGCTGTTCCTGTCACACCTGTTGTAACGTATTCATTCACATAAGGTTCTGTCTAGTGAACACATAGCCTCCTATGACAGTATCAGACTAAGGGGAAGAATGGGTCCCTTACAAACATGCCAAACACATGATGTTTGGGATTTAAGTCAAAATAAAACATTAAGAAGTGGGAAGTTTTCATGGCTCAGCAAATCATGAAAGGTGGATAAGGCTGGGACCTTAAAATCTGTATGATGCCCAGATTTTACCACCAAACAATAATATGGGAAGGGGTGGGAGCTGATGGGGTTGAGATGAAATAGAACTTGCGAGGAGTAGATGTGGTAGCTAGTATATGCTGATTCACAGGGTCGTTATTCTGCCAACTTTTAAACAGTGTTACACTTGTGCATAACAAGAAAGTTTAAATAATAAAGACATCTGAGGGCCCGTGAGATGGCTAGGGTACTTGCCACCAAGACTGATGACCTGGGTTTGATCCGAGACACCCACATGGTGAAAGTAGAGAACAGACTCCCAGAAGTTGTCCTCCGATCCCAACATATACATGGTGGCATGTGCACACACAAATGCACACACACATAAAAAAAAATTAAATGGGATATTTTTAAAACGGTTGCACATATGTTTTTCAGTCTTTAAATATGAGTGGAGTCTGCGGAAGAGAGCTTTGCCTCAACGAAGTAGGTAGGCTACAGGCACAGAGGGCAGAGTCTCTGATGGTTGACGTGAGCGGACAGCCTATCTGGAGATGTCCACTCTCATCAAACATCTTCTCAGTGGTGAAAATAGCAAACGCTAAACCCTTGCATTTGGCTTGTGTTCACACTTCCTAGGTTCTCCCTTGCTGATGTCATGGGTCAGTTCAGCCTCCTAATGGTATACTGTAGTGGAAGGAAAGAAACTAGACAATTGACTCTTCCTAAAACCAGCATCAAAACAGCCAAAGCAGGCTGCAGCATCGGCTTTGAACAGCCAAAGCACTGCCTCTGGGGAGTGGGGAAAAATGAAATAAAAGAAGGAAGGCATAACTACTTCTAAGTGGGGGGGGGGGGCAGGGAGGCGCAAGAGACCAAAATGGCTGAGTTATATAGCAATCAGGCTGGGGGAAAGGAAACAGAAACCCAGATGGAGGTGGGGGATTGGGGGATGCTGGATGAGAAATACTGGGAGAGCTGGGAGGAGCCACAGGCACTGAGTGATGCTGGGAGAGCTGGGAGGAGCCACAGGCACTGAGTGATGCTGTGAGGTGGCCAGCATCAGCTTTGATATGTTAATAGGCACCTCAGCCATTTGTCCTGCGTTTCTGAGATCTAACAAAAGGGAAAAGAAGGCCCTTGGAATCACTTTAGCAACTATATCTGTGGTATCTATAATCAAACTACATGGCCATGGGGCCCCCAAGGACCCATACTGGTGATGGTTCCTTCCTCTCCCGTTTCCCCCAAGCGTGGCTTCCCCTGGGTTCCATGATTGCACATATATCCCTAGGAAACCAGCCTAATTAAAACTCAAGAACTTGGAGGCCATCTTAGTAATATTCGTCAGGGGAATTCTAATGATGGTGGGTGGGGATGTGAGAACCAAGAAGCTAGACTCAGAAGTTGGTTCGTGTCAAAAAATATATCCGAAAACTCGGAACTGGATTTCCTAACTGAAGACTCTAGACCATGGGATGCCCCAGATGAAGGTTAAGAACCTTCAGAGGGACAAATGTGTCCCGTGTGCGGCTGGAAGGGGCACTCTTGTGGGAGGACACACATGACAGTGATGTCTGTCCCCTCTCGGAGGTCTGAGGAAGCAGGAGGGTTAGACTGGGGACCCCAGGGGAGGGGCTCTATTGGAAAGAGATGACAAATGTCCTCAAAATACGTGACTCCTGCATCAGCTATAACAAACACATCCGGAAACTTGCTGGAGTCCAGGCGCTGAGTTCAGGTCTGTCCCCACCTTGGGTGTTGGCTTTCAGGGCTGGTTAATGTGTTCCCTGTGCAGGGAGACCTGGGGGAGTTGGAATGTGCGGCGATTAAAACACTAACAGTAAGGAAAGTGACCAGAGGAGTCCATGCCAGGTGGGACCCTCACTGTAGATGGTGGATAGAACAGTGTCGAATGGGATCCTTCAGAGGCTCTGGCAACCAGCCTTGCTGGGAAATGTGAAAGTCCCCAAGGCATCTGCTGGCGTATTTCAAGACCTTTCTAGGTGAGAGGGAAAAAGCCCTGTGCCCTAAGCAGCCATTTTGCTGTAGCCGTCCTCAGTCTCCCAGGATTCCTGCTCTCTTCATTAGTCACAGGGCACAGCTGGTTCCTGTAGCCCGGGAAGCCGAGGATCCATTAGAGCCACTTTGGCAAACTACTTCAGGAGGACAGATTGAGAGGGAGAGTTGTCTGCTCGCTGTCTCCTGCTGGGTTCCATCGTATCTCGGGTTCTTTGTCATCCTGTCCAACCATCTCCTCAGTCCCCGAACCTGCTCTTCTCATCCCCATGAAAGGCCAGGGATGAAAAGCTGGCTGCACACAGCACAAAGGCAGTGTCTGTGGATGTTGAGCCCGTCCATGCCCGGTGAGTTCTTTTAAACCTGTGACTGTTTTTTAGACAGCTACATTAGGAAATTTCAGATCTGCCCCTTTCTAAAGACAATAGCCACTGATGCCTCTGAAGCTTTAATCTGGGGCTGGGG
The DNA here is from genome assembly GCF_014885135.2 of Alexandromys fortis. NCBI lineage: Eukaryota > Metazoa > Chordata > Mammalia > Rodentia > Cricetidae > Alexandromys > Alexandromys fortis. The sequence goes on along the minus strand of NW_026067915.1, from coordinate 4,400,458 downwards.
AGAAAGCTTGGTAAATAAGGTGTTGTTCTTAGCACCCACGGAAAGAAATCATATTGGTAGATGCTTAGAATCGCCCTTTCTGGAGAGGTGGGGACGAGTGGATCCCAGGGGTCCCCTGACCATCCAGTCTATTCTAATTGGCAATCTCCAGGCCAGTGAGAGAGCCTGGCTCAAAAGAACAAGGTGGCTGGTCCCCCCAAGCTTGCCCTCTGGCCTGCACACACATGTGTGAACAAGAGCATGCACATGCAAAAAAAAATAATTTTAGTAGTTTAAATATTCAGCTTGCCAGTTGCACTGGCTACGTTTTTCTTAACCACAGGTGAGCTAGTGACTGCCGTATTGGACAACACAGATACAGAACATTTCCATTGTCGTGGAAAGTTCAGTGGTTACAGCGCTCCTGCTCCAAGGGTCATCAGACCAAGGCTTAGTTCCTGCCCACCTTCTGTTAGCGCAGAATTTAGTTTTCCTGGAAGACATTCACACACATTCTCTCTGTGTATCTGCGCTTTCCCACTCTGCCAGCCGAGTTCAGTGGAGCGACGGAACCATCTGGCCCACAGAGTCTAAAATAGTTACTATCTAGACTAGGCAGTTTCCCAGCCCCATCTTACGTGTTTTTTTCCAAAAAGCACGCACGGCTGTGTGCGTACAAATGTTACAGCTTCAGGAAATCAGTGAATGCCTTACTCCTATCCTCGTAGCAAAGCACAGGTTACAAACGTCTTTACTGCTTCTTTCTAGAATCTTCAGGCGCCTACCACAGATGATCGAAATTCACAAGAGGGTCACACAACCTCCTTGGTAGCCTTTGAGTGTCACCGACAGCCCCACTTTCACTTAAGAATAAGGCCATTGCATCTATTTCATATAAGCCAGAGCCTGGGGTCCTCCCACCCAGGTTTCCTTGTTTTTATCTCTTCCTCTAAAAGTCTAGATTAGATGGCCGTTGTTCTGCTCACTGTCAAAACATATCAAGAAAAAAATTGTCAGGATCCTGTTCCCATGTTATCCGATGTTTTTGTGTTTGTCACCAGAACACCTTCCTTTACTCTTCTTCCAGCCAGCCTCCACGCCCCCCACCACACACACACACACACACACACACACACACACACACACAGAGTCAATCTTTGAGGACTTTGACCTCCAGATGTGGCTTGTGTCCTTGCAGGTTTGTGTTGACGCTCACATTGACGGAAGTGGAACTTGTCTGTGCGTGTGTGCCAGCCACTTGCCTAATGTTTCTTGGATTCAGGAAAATGTGCTATGAATAACCAGTGTAAGGAAGGGAGGAAAATTGCATCAGGAGATGGACAGCTACTGAAATAGAATGGTTCTGAGGTATGCAGAGGTCCATTCTCTCCACCTTCAGAAAGGTCTGACATACATCAGTACCTACACGCATGCAGAGTGCCTGTACGCATGCACACGGTGTCTTGAGGTTACTATTGCTGTGATGAAATGCCATGCACTGACCAAAAGCAACTCGGGAAGGAAATGGTTTATTTGGCTCACTATTCTGAGTCATAGTCTTTTGAGGGAAGTGAAGACATAAACCCAAACAGGGCAGGAACCTGGAGGCAGGAGCTGCTGTAGAGGGCATGGAGGGGTGCTGTTTACTGTCTTGCTCCTCGTGACTTGGTCAGCCTGCCTTCTCATAGCACCCATAACCACCAGCCCAGAGGTGGCACCACCCACAACATCTGGGCCCACCCCCATCAACCACTAGTTAGGAAAACGCCCTATAGGCTCTGCCTACAGCCTGATCTTATGGAGGCATTTTCTCAATTGAGGCCCTCTCCACTAAGATGACTCTAGCTTGTGTCAAAAACTAGTTTGTAGCATCAAATCTAGCCCCCCATATACACACACACAAAATGAATGCCTGATTTAAGTTTCCAAGAGGTGGGGTGGGGTGGTCCATGGACAGAAGATGACACATGCAACCTTGAACCCCAAGAGTCCCCAGCAGTCACACAGAGGTGGTTCTGTCTACTCAAGGTCTTCAGATTTCAATATTACATTTTACCCATGTGCAGCAGTAGACGCCTGCAATTCCAGGATTCAGGAGACTGAGGCAGGAAGATCTTGGGTTTAAGGCCAACCTGGGCTACATAGTAAGATCCTGCCTCAGGATGGAAGGAAGAGAAGGAGGGAGGGAGGACAAGGAGGACAGGGTTTTAGGTTACAACTGTCTTCATCCAGGAAGAACCTAGCCCAACAAGTTCTTGTTCCACTGAGACTCTTGTTGTTTGGGTTTTGTTTGTTTGGGGGACAGGGTTCCTTCTATATAGCCCTGGCTGTCCTAGAACTCTCTCTGTAGACCAGACTGGCCTCGAAATCACAGAGATCTGCCTGCTTCTGCCTCCCAAGTGCTGGTATTAAAGGCCACCACCACTACCCTACAAGAGACTTTTGACTGGTGTAAATCATCCTCTTTAGAAAAAACACAAGACAGCACCCATAAGGCATGAACATCCTCATTCTCTTGATCTGTCAATCATTCTGCTTTTAAGTATCTACTATTTCTAGGTACTATTCCAAATGTTGGGAATACATTAGCAAAAACAAAGAATGGTGTCCTGTTGATGCTTACATTCTAGGAAAGATGGGAAATAACAAAAAATGGTAGGTACAGAGAATAAGCAAAGTTAAACACTACGGGAACAGCAAAGAAGAACCCAATATAGATGTGTGGTCATATGTGTGAGGGTTATGGAGCGTCTGTCCAATAGATGATACTGGCACATAGACCCAACATCACATGGGGCAGGCGGTAAAGGTATCTCAAGTCCAACCAGAAGGAGGAGCCTGCTTGGCATGTGGGGGGCAGCGGGAAGTCATTGGAGCTGAAGCAGACTGCGGGATCAGGAGAGAGACGTCAAGGGAGAGGACAGTGGTCATTGTTAAAACTCAGGCTAGTGCACATGTTTATAATCCCTGCATTTGGGGGGTGGGTAGAGGCAGAAATATCAGGAGGCAAAGGTCATCTTTGACTATAAAGCAAGTTTAAGGCCAGCCTGCACTACAATGGAGCCCTGCCTCCAAAACACACACATACAAAAAAAAAAAAAAAAAAAAAAAAACAGAGTTGGAAGTCCAAGAAGATTTTGAACATGGAAAAAACATATTTATTTGGAGATGGGTCATGGACAAGTGTTACATGTCCATCTGAGTGTATGTATATGAGCATATGCACACATGTGAGGGTCTGAGGTCAATGTCAGGTATGTTCCTCAGTCACCCTCCACCTTACTTGTGTGTATGGATATATGGTTTGGGGGGGGGCGCGTGTCTGAGCGTATGTGTGCACAGTCATGTGTCTGAGTGCATGTGTGTGCATACCACAGCACACGTGAGGAGCTCAGAGAACAGCCTCAGGTATCAATCTTCACCTTCCACCTTGTTAGTGGCAGGACCTCTCTGTTGTCTTGATGCTACACACATAGACCAGCTGGTCCACTGGCTTCTAGGGATTCTCTCTTTTCTCCTCCCTATTTCCTTATGGGAAAGCTGGGATTGTAGATGCTCATGCAACATGTCTGGCTTTTCCATGGATTCTGAGGAATTAGACTCAGGTCCTCACACGTAGGAGGCAAGCACTTTGACCCACAAGCCCTCCTCCCTAAGCCTTCCACCTTATTATTGGTTTTCTTTTTGATGCAGGGTTTCTCACTGACCTGGGGCTCACTGATTCAGCTAAACTGGCTGGCCTGTGAGATCTCCTGTCTCTGGATGGAATGCCTGTGCCTGTCTCAGCGCAGGGAGTGCAGGTGTGCATTGCTGCACCTGGAGCTTTACATGAGTGCCAGGGATTCAAATTCAAGTCCTTGTGCCTGGCAGACTGAGCTGCCAACCCAGCCTCGTGGGTTCTGTATCAACATCATCCTTCTCTTGCTGATAGTTCAGCTTGTCTGGTTCTTACGCCTTTAATATTCTATGTAGTGCAGGCTCTGAGTTGGGTCAGTATGTGTCTGTCCTTAGCAATGTGAAAGAACCACCAGCAAGTTGATATGGCGTAGGTTGGCTCTGTGAACGTGAGTAAATCAGGTCGTCCTTCTGGATGGTGATCAGTTTCCTCAGGTCCATTGAACAGCAGAGCTAACTCTGGAAGTGGCCTTAGGATTTGGTCACGTAGAGCAGGTCAGAAGCAGTGAGAGGTAAAGCTGGCTGTGGTGGAGCACAGCTGTAATCCCAGCCCTCAGAAAGCTGAGGGCCAGGCTGGGCGACAGAGTAATGTATCTGGTACTGTAGCACAAATCTACCTGATTATCAGGTTGAGATGAGCTTTGAACATCATCCTAAAAGAGCAGTGACTCCCTGATGGAAGCATATAGCAGTTTTTCTGAGTCTGGATTTAATAGTGCTTTATAATCCTGGCACTTGGGAAGCTAAGTCAGGAGGATTATGAGTTCAAAGCCAACCTGAGCTACATCGTGAGGATCTATCTCAGAAAAGGGATAATATTTCTTCCCCGAAGGCTGTCATAATCAAATTTAGGACACACTTTGACATATGTAAATAATTTTAAGGCAACGAATGGGACCCATTTAGTGGAACAACAGCCACATGGATTGGCCACTCATAGAAGAAGTAAGCCATCAGGAGCTGGGGTGAGATCTGAGCTAAGCCTTGAATGCCATGTGTGGATGGAAAGCATCCCTGCTCCTGGAGCAAAGGAGTAGATGTGAAATCACTGCTGGGAACAGCTGAAGGCTCACAGGGTGTCTGGAGGTGAGAGGAGCTCCCCAAAGCGTAGTCTTGGGGGAAGAATCCTCAGTGTCTGTCACTCTTCCTTGCCTCTTGGTGCTGCTCAGAAACCCTAAGGCAGAGACCTGGTTTGCTTTTTTTAAGTCTAAAGGAAAAGAGGAAGTAAAATATGAACATTGTGACCAAGATTCCTTATAGCACTTAAATAAAGAGTTAGATCCACTAATTTCTGGGTTTTCCCTGGACATTTTTCTTCTTAAAGGACATTTTTAAGCTTAACAAATTCATAGCGTCCCTGGCACCAGAACTAGCTAGGAAATTCAATTAGTAGAATAATGAAGAACAATTGTTGTTTTGCTGGTAGTTCTTCAGAACACGCTATTTAAATGAGAACCAATTGTTTAGAAACAAATCAGAATGGCCAGTCCACGTGGGTCAATTTTCTTTTTTACATGCAGTTAGTAGGACGATAATGGAGAGGCTCAACATTTCCATATTTGGCATCAATAATTAGCGAAGCATGATTATAATAGGACAATGGTAGCACATATAATTTAAAAAAACAAAGGAGAAGGATGAATACCTGGACATGATGGCTCACATCTGTAATACCAGCACCTGGCGGGCTAAGGAAGGAAATGGCTCCAGGTTCAAGCCAACCTGGGCTAAGTAGTTCAAGGACAGCCTGTACTACAGAACAAGACTCTATCTTGGAGGGGGGGCATTAATAAGTCAAAGAAATAAAAAGAATACAGTAATATGAAATAGCTAATAGCATTTATGTCAGTAACTGGAAATAAAGTCCTGTGTTAGACGATAAAGACTTCCATCTAAAATAGTTTAATCAAAAAAGCAAATTTTAGAACTTTCAATATTAATATGATTACTAGAAAAAAAACCTTGAGAAAAAACTTTTGATGATCCTATGAATGGTGCGTCTATAATGAATGTATATTGTACTGTAGGTCAGCACAGAAAACTGTGTGTGAAAGCTGTTGTACCCTAAGGAAATGGTAGGCACCTCACTGTAAAAATCCTGGCATATCATGGTCAGGAATAACTCATGGAGTCCAAAATAAGTCAACTTTAAATAAGCTTGGTGAGGTTAATTTTTCCTAATTTAGTGTTTTATTGATTTTTTGTGGATTTCACACATCATACATCTCAATCCCAACCCTTCACAATTGCCCTCTGCCCTTGCAACCTCCCCCCAAGATAGAACAAAATAAAATTTAAAGGAAAAGGAAAAAAATCCCATCGTAGAAACTCTAATGTGGCCCAGTGAGTCACACAGTATACCCTTCAGTCCATACATCTTCACTAGCAAGTGTTCAATGCAATGAGCCGCTGGTCTGGTTCAAGGCCTGTCGTTTCTGCTATACTATTGATACTGGGACTCTTCTTGGATAACCTGTTGTTGCCCAGTGTCTTGAAGATGCTGCAGCTTTGTGTGTGCAGCCCTACCCCTTTTACATGCTCCAGCAGATCATGGATAAGGTAGATGTTGGGATGGACCAATATCTGTAATGCGTGAAAAGATGTTGGGATAGCCCTGGTTCTGGTCTAGATGGTTGCTGGGTTGGTCAGCCCTCCAGCTCTCCCTCATCCTCAACATGAGGGGGAGCTCTCCAGCACTGCCCCAGCTAGCTCACTCTATGCAGTAAGTAGCAAGGGACAGGGCCAGGTCACCTCTTCTCTCACCTACACCACCAGGGCCAGCTCTACTGTGTTGCCCAGGAGAGGTGCAGGGCCCGCTCTCCTGAGTGCTGCTGCCAGTGAGGTGCCAGGCCAGCTCTCCCACCATTCACAGGTGGTGAAGGGTGTGTGTGGTGGGGAGAATCTCTCACTCGCTCACTCCACCCTATGGCAGATTACGGACGGGACGAGATCTCCCACCCGTATATTCTCAGGGCAGCTCAGCCATGTCCCTATCAACAGGGTCAGCTCTGCTGTGCTGCCCAGGTGAGGTGCAGAGCCTGCTTTCCCTAGTACAGCAGCTAGTGGGGCACCAGGCCAGTCCTCCCACCAGCAGGTAGCAAGGGGTAGAGAGCATCTTTCCTCGCCTATGCCATACATGGCAGATGGGGGATGGGACTAATTCTCCCCCTCCCACATCCTCGGGGCTGGCTCACTGCACTGCCCTCTCCCCACACCGACCCCCACCATCGGTCCTTTCCAGGGAATGAACAGGGTTGTGTTTGCTTCCTCTCCAAGTCTAGTCATGGAGCCCGTTTGCCCTAACGTCCCTTCATAAAGGGGGGCTTGCTCTCTCTGTCCGCGGGCCTTCTGGAAGCATCGTGTGCTATGCCCTTCAGTAAGGTTGATTAACAGTGAGATGGGTTGGTCCCCTCCGTTGCATTTACTCATTCTCTGCTCTCTTTCCTTTGGGAAATCTCAAGCTCAGTGTTTTTGTTACAAGACTTTCTATTGGTGCCTATTTCGACATAAACCACCCCACAGCCTTTTGGAAAGCGTGGCAAAGCCATATATCACAGAGAGTGTCATGGAAGGCCTCATATCTGCAGTAAGATCATAGTAGCCACCACATAGGCCATGTGCCAGTGAAACTTGGCCAGTAAGATGCCCAGATGTGTACAGCTGGGAACTCAGCACTGACATGTAGCCCCCATTAGACATGGCCATATATTTGAACGACTTCAGCCATGTTTCAGGGGGCACAGTAGAATGAGCCAGCACTCGGAGAGTCACACAGCTCAGCCCCATTGCTACGGAAGCTTTGCTAAGACCCTCATCCATTATGGTGAGCTATATGGAGCAGAAACATTAGGGTTTGTGTGGATGTCTGTGACCCAGAATGAAATAGAATGAACTCCAAGGTTGGACCCAGAAGGACCCGGGATTGAACATTAACCTCTGATCTGGAGATGGCCTCTGAAACACCTGACCTAGAAGCGAAGCTCTCACGAATTGTGTGGTGCCTCCCCTCTGCACCACCCTCCTAGAACCCCTCACCCACACCCTACAAGCAACCCTGGCAGGCCCAACTCAGAGAGTGGTTTAAGGAACCAGGCAGCCTCCCTGGCTGGTGGCAGGAGCCTGTCAGATTTTACTTTACATGTCATAGAATCTTTTTTTTTTTTTAAACGGAGATATAAGTTTCTAATTTGGCTCTTTCCTTTACACATTCATTTGGCATAAGTGCTAAGCACATGCTTTTTAAAAACTAGTTATGGTTCAGTTTTGATGTTCTTACTTTAAAATGATCAGCACCTCACACTCCGATGCATAATTCATTATGCAAACCAAGATCCTTTCTGAGCTTAGAGGAAGGGAGGAGGCAGGGCAGGCATGTGCTTTGTGGGTTGGCACCTGCAAGAATCCTGTAGTTAGACCTGCGTACTTCCAGGGCACAGCCGCAGCCAAAAGGGTCTGAATGTCGCCCCAGGGTATTCGGTTGTGCAAAAGTGCTGCTACTATTTACTCAGAAGAGTTGGTTTAGGTGAGCTTCAAACCCCCTGAGGTTCAAAATTGGGACCTTGTTAATTAAAGACGTATGTTCATCTGGGTCTGTGTTGCTAGAGAAACAAGTTCATTTTAATATCTCTGAAACCAGGATGCAAGTCATGGTCCCTCGGGCTCAGACCACACTTGTGACTCGGTGAGGGGTGAACGCTGGTGATAACTATTCCCCTTCTCATTGCTGCATTAGAGGCACTGTGCTTAATGGTTGTGTGGGGCGGGGGGAGGGGGTGTGCATGAAAACTAGAAGTCAGTATCTAGTTTTATCTAGCAATATTGCTCTCCAATCTATGAACAATCACTGAATCTGGAGCTAGTCATTTTCCCAGCGCTGGGATTGCGAGTGTGCTCCAACACGCCAGGATTTTGCGTGGATGGTGGGGATCCAAACTCAGGCACTTGGACTTACAAAAAAGGCACCTTACACACCCAACCATCTCCACCACTCGTGTTTCTGAATTCTTCACAAAGACCTGTGACTCAGCACTCAGTGTCTGCTGAGGGGCTGCAAGCGGAGTGGCAGGACGGAAGGGTGAGGTTTTTGGAACAAATGTTTAAAGAAAGAATGGTCTCCACTCCATATTTCAGAGGAACCGCCAAGTTCCATGTGACGGCAGAGGAAAGACAGCGCCATCCAAACAGCTGAGCAGGGGCCGTGTTTTGTTCCCGAGATGCTTGAGAGAGGATTGACAGCTACATGCCATGTGCCGAACGGGAGGGGAGGTGATAAAACGGTCTAGACGAGCCAAAAGGAGCTCTTTCATAAATGGAGAATAATCATTGTAAGCGTAAGGAAGAATTGTGTCATATTTAATCAGCAGGAATTCTTTTTCCTTGTCTTTCTGTTACATAAAACAATAGTGCGTATATTTGATGGAATGCAGTTGCTTAAAACAGAGAACTAGAATATAATATCCCTAAAAGAACTATTCCATCTACCCCTGACTGTGAGATGAGGAAGCAGAATTCACTGACAAGATTGTTCTGAGGCAGCTCTTGTTCAGATTGATGGGCCACAGCTCAACTCATCCTCAGATGGTCCAGCTTGCACAGCCGAGGTGTCACTGAGCTTTCCGGCAGCTTCTGCACAGTCTCTCACCCCAGGCTCACTAAGTGTCTTTGCTCATGGCCTAGCCTTGGAACTCAGAATCACTCCTGCCATACTCACAGATATAAGGGAAGGAACACAGACCTAGTCCGTGAATCTACATCACATAGTAAGAATCTGGAGGGTGAGATGATTCAGGCATGTTTGGGATATATAACCTAGTATTATATTAAGGTGCTTAACAACACTTACCTGGGACAGAGCAGAACCAAATAGAAGACCGTCTCCTGACCACCTCTTCCATCAGCTCTGTGCCTGCCACCACTTCTACAATCGGTGTTCTCCCTGTTGCCAGTAAATCGGATACAGCTGATGCCACTTAAGTTCAAATCCTTTTTCATGGGTCTGTGAGAGCCTTAGCTCCTTTCAGAAAGCGTCATGAAACCTTGCTAGCCAAAGAGTTCCTTAGCATAATACACAATTGTGTGTTTACCAGGGGAGGCATAAAGAACCAGAGAGGATCAAAAAAAGATGAACCCAAATCCACCCTGGTGGAATGATGAGTTTCCTGGGGTTACCTAAAGAATAGGCAGCTCAGGAAGATGCGCCGTTAATGGTCCTCAACCTCTAGTCAGCCTCCAGTCTCCTGTGTGGCAGTTGGATTAATGAGGACCAATGATAATAGGTATTTGAACAAGTTTAATGACAAAACCAGACTCACGAAACCAAGGTTCCAGTGGAGTACCCGGAGCAGGCAGGAAGGGGTGAGCAGCGTCTGTGCGCCCAATTTATCAGTAAACATACGCCCGAGGGCAGTCCGCCCCCAAGGGGAGGGCTTATCCCTACATCTCCCTCTTTTTGTCTAAATAAGACAGAACTAACCCAAATACAACTATAAACAATAATAATAAATAATAGATATAACAAACAATATTGAGAACGAAAGTTTTGCCAGACATTCAATCTCAAGGAGTCTAAATAATGTAGAGAGTAATTACAATTATATAATCTTCAACTCCTTCAAAGATCCTAGAAGGGAATAAATATTACTTAACAAATGAGAGATATCCAAAATGTGCCATAAATGACAGAGACAACAGACTACCTGGGCAATCACCCAAATTCTCGTTTGCAATGTTGAGTCAACCAACTTTGGCTAAGGCCTAGCATAACTGACATACCATTATCAAATGCAAGGAATTTTCTTAGAATTATCCTACCCTGTCTTGGCAAGATAAGACAATCCTGTTTCATAACTTTGTCAGTAGATGAGGTATGGGCTTTTCTTAACCCAAAGGCCAATTCTGCCAAGAAGACAAGCTCCCAGTGGAGTGTCTTTGGTGCTCAACGTTCTCTCGGGAGTAGAGTGGCGTCGCCAGGAATAATTGTGTCTCGGCACAGAATTCTAGGTTAGCTTAAAGGCCATTTTCTACAGCTCTTTAAAGAGGCTGAATCTATACTAAATATAATTTCTATGTATCTAGAATACCTTATTAACCTAAAAATAAACATGACCAACATAAAATTCTCAATACCTATCTAACTTGAAGACTAAAAGAATAAACAACTGTGCAATACATGAAGACAATGATCGTCATCTGTCAACAATGTCATTACATATCAAATGTAAACAATGTTATTACATAAATAGTATCAGAGGTAGAAATGTACATTGTGATATGGTAGATGTATCAATACAATATAAGCATACTCTTATACAAAATAGAGGTAGGGACACTCACATTCAATATTCAATATGTCAATATACAGGAAACAGTACCAATACAATTTTCTAAAAACAGTAACTCACAAATACCAATCATCCCATCAAACCAGTTAATCCCCTTCTTTTTTTTTAACATACCCCTAATTCCATAAAACATCTCCCCATCCCCTCAACCCCAAACCAACCACTAAAAGATGTCCCTAACCCTGAGGGCAAACTCTGTTGGGAGAGGGGACGTCGTCCTCTAAGATTGCTTCAAGCTGACATGGGGGCGATGTTCTCCTTCGGTAGAGCATGCGATTCTTAATCTCAGGGTCGTGGGTTCGAGCCCCACGTTGGGCGCCAAATGTGGCGGTTGGATTAATGAGGACCAATGATAATAGGTATTTGAACAAGTTTAATGACAAAACCAGACTCACGAAACCAAGGTTCCAGCGGAGTACCCGGAGCAGGCAGGAAGGGGCGAGCAGCGTCTGTGCGCCCAATTTATCAGTAAACATACGCCCGAGGGCAGCCCGCCCCCAAGGGGAGGGCTTATCCCTACACTCCTGTATACTTGAGCATCTCTCACAACCTCATGCATCTGGGGCAAGAGAAGAGTAATGACTGAAATCTCAGGTGAGCATCTCATGGCCCTCCTTCTCCAAAATTCTCGTTGCCCTGCCTCTACTTCCTGCCTTATCGCCCCACCTGTACTTCCTTCCTGGCTACTGGCCAATCAGCATTTATTTAAAATACAAGTGGCAGGGTACAGACCATTGTCCCACAGTACCCTTTGCCCTTGGATATTTCTACTTTACATGGGCAGTTCTTTCTGTACAAACACTTATCACCCATAGCTGGGACCACACATCTACCACCACAGCAAGGAGGCTTGTCTCCCCAGGCCACATGGGGACAGATGGACACCCTGAGATTTCCACCCTCATTCATCTTTGATTCTGTCAGTCCCGATTCAGATGCCAAGTATCAGGTGACTTTTCCTGTGGATACATAAGAAATGTCTGCTCATCCTACATAGGCACTGAAGACCAAAGAAAGATGCCTTCGAAACCTAGCCTGGTAAACTAATGAGTTTATTGAGGTTGACTTCAGAAGCATAAGCAACTCTCAAAAAGTTACACTACTGAAGAATCCCTACCGCATGTCTTGTCTACCTTTAGTCTCCTATGTATGCTAGTATCCCCAAGACCAAATGCAAGCTGGGAACAGTAGTGAGTGGTGACCAGAATCTCAGGTGTGAGTCTCATGCCACCACCATAGACCTAGCTGTCACAGCTGTATTTTTTTTTTTTTTTTGCTGTGACTTCAAGCCAAGGTCACTGTGAGTAGAGATACCTGTAAGTTGAAGTTCAAATGAGAGGTGGAGAACCAAGGCAGTGTCTGTATTGATGCCACACCTCAGTGAACATGTCTCTGAAGCCCTCTTCCCACTCATGAGAAGAAAGCATGACTTGAGCTCAGCAAATCTTGTTCTGTTTATTAACCACCCCCACATTGTCCTTTCTTGTTCCTCGTCTCTTTATTTCTACCTTTCCTCTTCCCAAATAGCCCTCCTCCTACTTACTGTCCTTTTTAAATCTAGATTCCACAGTGAAGGAAAGTATATGGTTTGCTTTTCTGAGTTTGACTCATCTTGTAGGATCTTGAGGATCCTTTCATTTTCCTGAAAATAACCTGAGTTCATCCCCTGAGGCTCAGCATCACTCCACTGCATGTGTGTTCACAGATGTTTATCCTTTCATCAGTGGGTGACCACCTAGCCGGATCCCATGCCCTATCTATTGCCAATGGGGCTGTGATAAACATGGGTCTGAAAATAGCTCCACTGTAGCTGGCTTTGATGCCTGGGTGTTTCATAAGTGATACAGATGGATCATACAGTAGTCCTGCTTTTCATTGAGACACATCCTTGCTGATTTCTGTAGTGATCAGATGGATTCATATTCCCATCAACAGTGTATAAATTTTCCTGTATCAATTCTCCACCCCACACACACACCACCAGAATTTGTTTTGTGTTCTCTTGATGATGGCTATTCTAACTAGGGTGAGATGAAATCTAAATGTGGTATTCTTTCTCCTTTTTTATTAGCATAATTTAATTACACCTTAACATAGGTTTCATTTACATTTTCCCAGTGGCTGAAAATGTTGCATTTTTTCATGTACTTGTCATTTTTAGGTAAATGGAAAACTGTCTTCTCATTTGCCTCTTTATTGGATTATTTGTTCTTTGGGTTTTTAATTTTTTTTTGAGTTCTTAATTCTGCCTTATTAAGTTGCTTTTGTAAGGTATTTTGCCACAGCACTGGAGAAGGTAATAGAACTCTTTTCATGTGACAGTATCACATTTGTCTGGCCTTGGCATTATTTCCTAAGGTAACTGGAGTCCTATTCGGAAGTTCCTTGCCTATGCCTATCTCAATGTGTTTCTTCTATATTATCCTCCAGCAGTTTCAATATTTCAGGTCTTGTATTTAGGTCTTTGTTCTGCTTTGAACTGATTTTTGTGCAGGGTGAAGGATGATTTTAGTCTTCCACATCCAGCTCACCCAGCCCCATGAAGAAGCCACCTTTCTTCAGCCTCAGTTTTGGCACCTTTGTCAAATAGTCAGGTTGATCAAGTCCTTCCCTTCCCAGTGGTCATTTCTATCCCTCTTTTCTGGACTCATCTCCCTCTTGGTAACCTCAATGAAGACCAAAGGCAGAATTTGGGCTTCACCAATTAAAATACATCATTCAGTAGAAGTTCAAAAGAAAACAATATCATAAATCCACAGTAGGAAACAACTATGTGAATGTCAACTGCTTCCCCAAGTCTCCCCAGGGCGTGCAATGTCCCCAGGAAGCAGATTCATCAGGAACCCACCCTCTGTCAGGGACTGCCTCCTGCTTCTGCAGCTTCCCTCAGTTTCTTGCCCTCAGTGCCTGGCTGCCCTCATTCCGTCTGCACTGAACACAGGACCAACCAGGAATCATAAGCATGTCTTTTGAGGTCATGCTTTACAAATGCAAATTAATCTTACCAAGGGCAGACGGCCTTCCGTTCCATCTGTTCTTGGCATGCTTTAGATTAAAAGAGTGCAGAAAGCAGGGGAGCCAGCCAGCCAGAGGGCATGGTACCCAGAAAAAGTTCACATCCAAAGGAGCCAGGCAGGGTGGGACAGGAATTGGCTGCGGGGCACTTGCTTGTTCCTGTCAGATTCTTCTGAGGGTCACTGCTGTGTGGCTCCCCAACCCTGCCCCATCCTGGCCACAGCAGCGGAGCCCAGAACCAGAAACTAGTTCTGAATTCCTGAGGGCAGAACCACCTGGAGTTTGTTGGCCTCTAACTTAATCCATTAACAACTGAGGTGTTTATTACATAGATCTCCAGGTGCCGTTGATGCTGTCGGTGACCGTGCTTAGAAGTATTCCCGTGACGGAACAACCTCCGCTATGGTGATTTTGATGCCCTAACTTGTTGTTTAAAGCAAATACTTAGGCCAACATTGATGAATAGAAACACAATATAAACTCCAAATATAATTTTAAATTATACATGATAAGGAAGATTACTTTTAGTGATGTATTTAAATTAGTATGTACCAGAATGCCCAACATGTTGGTATCTCAGTGTTTAATTAATATACAATGTGAGGGAATATTCCTTTATGTTCATACTTTAGCTCTTCAAAATTGAGGCGGAATTTATAACCCATAGCATATAACTACATTTTGAGTGCTTAGTCCCGTGTTGCTAGTGGCTCTCCTGCTGAAGAGTGTTGACCCTGACATCACCAGGTGCCAGGCAGTGTCACAGATCCCTTATACAATAGCTCTCCGATCCTTACAGGAAGCCTACAGTGAGGATATGGTTAGCATCACCTTATGGCGAGGAAACTAAACCACACAGAGCTCAAGTAACGTGGGAGCGGAAGAGAGATCTGAACCAGTCACTGCAGTCAGGGGCAGCCGTGTTCCTAGCACTCCACTACTCCCCGGAGGACAGAGAGGGACCATCACTCCTCTGTGTCACTCTGCAACAGGCGATGCTTAGGTCATACAGCAAATGCCAGCTGATAAACGGTGAGAGGGGTTGGTAGGACAATAATTTTTTTTTCCCAAACTTGGTCAGCCAATGGGATATGACTCGGTGAAAAGACATGGGGGGCCGTGTAGGAAAGGATCAATTAGGAACATCTCAGAGACAAGAAACAACCTCTCAGTCCCATTACTAGAAGTGGGGTCAGCCACCTCCAATTGCTAGTGAGAATGTCTTCAAGAGAGGATAGCCAAGGGCCCATCTCTGATGGGCCAGCCTCAGTGTTGGGCTGGAGTCTTTCAAGGGAGGTGTTTCAGCTTGGATTGCAGTCTTGCTGTCTTGGGTTCAACTCCAACAGAACTTTTAAATCTGTGCCTAGAGTGCAGGCCAGACAATGAGTCAGCCTCAGAGAGTCTAACCCTGCAAGATCTAAGGCCATCCACTTGTTACCGCCAAGGCTTGCTGATCTGAGTTCTTGGATCAGGTGGGGAGCTCACTGAGATGTGATCAAGCATCACCCTACACAGGTTTGCAGCTGTCAGCTTCTGTAGATAGAAGACAGAGAAGGAAGAGTAGAACGGTAGATACCCACACCTATGTGTGGAGTAATCTTGTCAGCTGTCCACACCCACCCCACCCCCAACAAAGATGAAAGCCTTCTGAAAGCTTAGGCTTTGAGCCCAGAAGGAAACTCTCGTCTCTGTAGTAGGTTCCTAGATGTTTGGTATTCAGTCTCCTCAGACACAAGACAGTATCTAGAAGGCCAGTGACATGCAGTGAAAGAATTTACCAAAAGAGTGAAAGACGAAGAACATGTGTTGGAACACATAGCAAGAAGGCAGCAGGTGCCTTCCCAGCCAGGGCCTGCACCGCTGAGAGGGGGGTAGAAATCTTTCTAGTATTGGGGATGGTCGATTTTATCCTGTGAGACACCTGTGTGGGGTCCACATCTGGAGAGAAGTGGCCCCTCTGTCTTTGTAAGCACTCAGTTTTACAGTAGAAATCTTTGTTCCTTGAAACTGGCCCTTTGAGTAGGGTGCCATGGTTCCTCAGGAGTTAGGGCGCAGTTGTCTGAGGGAAGCATCATGGGTCACTGGTGTCGGGGTCCTTGTAGGCATGGTCTGGCTGTTAACGTGAGAACATTGCTTTTACTTTCGGCCTTTTGAGTCTACATTTCCTAAAGCATGGCATAGTTTGTCAAGGTTAATAACCATGGGCTGCACCATTATCACCACGCTGTCCCTCGATTCTGCCTAGTATTCTTTTTCCATTCCAGGAACCCATAACTATATTTAATCTTCATGATTCTTAGGCTCCACACAGACATGATGGTTTTTAGCCTGACTGTGTGTATATGTGTGAGGCACGTGTGTGGATATCAGAAGACAACTTTTATGGAGTTGGTTCTCTCCTTCCACCTTTCTGTGGGTTCCAGGAACGGAGTTCAGGTCACTAGGCTGTGTGGCACTTTTACCCACTGAGCCATCCCACGGGCCCCACCCTGACAGTTCCAAGGAGTATAGGCCAGGCATTGGTAAAGTGTTCCTCAACTTGGGACTTTTCTGGTGTTTTTTGTTTTGTTTTTGTAACTACACTGGGATTATAGGTTTAAGGGAGCAAACTGAGAAGGCAAGGTGCCGATTTTCATAACTATGTGTAAACTGTCATGATTCTAGCATGACCAGTTGTAGTGAGGTAAGCAGGCCTGCTTTTCGTCCCGCCGGGCTCCTGCATGGTTAGCCTTACACCCCGAAATAACAACACACAAATTGTATTCTTTTAAACACTGCCTGGCCCGTTAGTTCTAGCCTCTTATTGGCTAACTCTCACATCTTGATTAACCCATTTCTAATAATCTGCGTAGCACCACAAGGTGGTGGCTTATCGGGAAGATTCTAGCCTACATCCATCTTGGGTCGGAGCTTCATCGCGTCTGTCTCACTGCCTTCTTCCTCCCAGCATTCTGTTCTGTCTACTCCACCCACCTAATGGCTGGCCTATCAAATGGTGAAGGCAGTTTCTTTATTGACCAATGAAATCAACACAAAACAGAAGACCCCCCCCCCCAACATCAACCACTGTTGACTTTGATCTCCTGGCTGAAACCCTCTTGCTCTACTCTGTAAGACATGGGACATTTTCTCAAAAGTCTTGCTTTGGGGGTAGGGATTGAGATAGGATTTCTCTGTGTAACCCTGGTTGTCCTGGAACTTACTCTGTAAAGCAGGCTGGCCTTGAACTCAGAAATCCACCAGCCTCTGCCTAGCGAGTACTGGGATTAAAGGCTTGTGCCCCGCCTGGCTGTCTTACTTTGCTTTTGACTGGCTTGGAGATTTATACTTTAGTTTTGAGACAGTTTCCCTATGGAACCTGGTGGCCTCAACGGTGCAACCTGCCTGAGCCTCTCAAGTGCTGGGATTAAAGGTGTGCACCAGCACATCCGGGATTTGAACCTTTTCTTTTGGTTATTTTGAAATGTACAATACTGTCATTTGTTGTGGTCACATGTTGCACACTGAGTCCCCAGGGCTTTTCCTGTTTCACTGGAACTCTGACAGCTTCCTCTAACCTCCCTCTGACTCCACCTGGCCTCCCTTTTGTTAACTGGGCAGAGCCACAGGCTCTCAGCACTTGTTCTCTCTCCTCTGATGTCAACAAGATGTCTCCTGAATATTGATGATCCTGTAATCTTATTAAAGGCCGCCTTGACCTCTTCATCCATCTACCTCTGACTCTCACTGTCTGGGGAGTCTTCAAGGGACCCCTTCGCTCAGAACATGCTCCCTCAGCTGATTTTACTCCCTTCTAGAACAGGAGGGAGTACCACACCTTCAGTCTGCAGGGACCAGTCTCCTCCAGCTTTATTCTGTCCTGTGTGATAGCTCTGTGACACTCTACTGTGTTTCCTTCTTCTTTGGGGGTGGGAGGAACCTGTATCTAGCACAGAAATCATGATGCTTTAGAAAGAGGCAGGCAGAAGGAAGACCTTTAATGCCTGTTTCTCCACCCCCACCCCGTGTTGAAACCCAGGATGATCACTGAATACCACACCACGTGGGGATGCTAGTTCACTCACTGTTGCCCCTAGCAACATTCTTAAACATAGGACTGATGCTATAGTTATTCCTCATTCCATTCATAAAACTGGAGTTTGAAAAGGGGGTCATTTGTCTCTGCCAAAGATTTAGCTGGGGGATTTGGCTACGGCGGTGACATCCACTTCCCTGTTGATCAGTATGTAATGCTGGCTGGTAGCTAGGAGTTCGCTAGACCTGAAGGCCAGGGTTCTGCCTCAGTTCCCTTCCACGTTATCCCTTTTCTGAGATGCTCAGGTTTCCAGACATCCTGCTCACTGGCTTCTAAGAGTAAGTACCTCAAGACCACACCCTGCATGTCTAGCCTCAGAGGTCATTCAGCCAAATGAGAAGGAACAAAGACCGCCTCTCAAGGGGCTTGCCAACATCACTTTGAAGAAGAATGAGCAGGTTTAGATGTGCCATTATGGTTACTTATGGAAAAGAGAAATTCCATCGCAGACAGGGATTTCAAAGGGTCTCATTCTTCAGCAAATATGTACTCTAGCTCAGCTGTTGAGCTCGATAGGAGGACTATGACATTGAACCTGACACCATCCCAACCCTGGTGGTTTAGCCAGAGCACAGATGGGAAGTAGATCAAGCCTTGGCTATTTCCATTCAGAGAGATGAGCTCAGAGAATACAGGGTTCACACACACACACACAGTTCCCAGCAAATCAGAATAAAAGGCGGATAACCAAAGGCTGAAGATAAAAGGCTGTGGAGTTACCTGTGTGTTGCTGTATTCAAGAGCATGGGGTTTCAAATCACAGTCATTGATAACAATGGTTGTATTCTCAGTAACAATGTTGTCTTTATCTTACATTCTTCGGCTCATGCAGGACACTTTTCTGAATCAAAAATTCCTCCATCTTCAGGATCTCTTTCTTGAGCATCTAGGATCAAAGGAGCCTGAGGTTTTATCCTGAACTGCTATGTGGCAACCCTTTGGATCTTAGACAAATGGTTTAACCTTATGATCACTTGGAGATGATGGGGGAAATGTGACCTACAAATTTATCATACTTGTCTGTTTCTTGTTCCAAGAAAAGGGGCTACATTCTGTGTGCGTGAGGTCAGAAGCAGGGAGAAATGAGAAGGCATGAACATGTATGTAATTGTGAGCACACGCATGTTCCTGCATACTCACATACATGTTTAGCTAGGAAGCTGCTATCTCTCAGCCTCCCAGAGCTACAGCACCAGATGAACTCACATTGGCCAGAGGCCACAAGTGTGTCAGGGCATGCAAGCCCGACTCACATGGTTTTCTTGCTTGCCTGTGTTCTAGAGACTGCTCTGGGGAAGCAATTCCCAGTGAGTCACGGACCCCATCAGTCCAGCTGTTGAACCTATGATCTCTGGACATTTCTGGAACCCACCAGGTGACAGTCCCAGTTAGGGCTGGAGCTCTGCTCAGTGCTCTGAACTAAGAATGGATGCCCGACTTGATGGGAGGGAGCTTGTGGAACATGGCTGCCCAGAAAAGGGGAAGCACCAAAGATTTGGGCTACTGGCTCCTAGTCAAGGTCGAGACCTGCATTGCACCTCTTCAGAGCAGTGACCCAGACCCCCTGAACTCAATGATGCAAACCTAATTCTAAGTTAAAACCATGCTCCAAAGAACTAGAGTTTGTATGTGGCTTTTAAAATAAAAGGAGCCATTGGAATTCAAAGAACAGAGCACACTAGAGTCCTGGGAACACACTGAGAAAGAGCCCTAAGAGCAGGGAGCATCAGTGGGATTAGCCAGGCTGTGTGCTGGCCTGAGTTCTTCCCCTTCTAACCCTTCCTCTCCCCCCCCCCCCCCCTTGTAGCTGTGGTTACTCTAAGTCATTTTACTTGGGGGGGGGGCAGTCTTTGCCTTCTCATCATCAGGTGAAAGGGGTTAAATGCCAATGGTCCAGACAACCCTTTCTGAGTAGAAGAAAATTTTGGAATTAGGAAGTTCATTTCTAGGCAAGGTTGTAGGTCATTGTCCACGAAGGAAACAGCTGAGGCCTGGCCTGCTGTTCTAGAGGCACACTTTGGTTGTGTAAGAGGGGCACCAGATGCAGAATGTAAATCCGCAAATGTCCTAGTATACTCTGTGCTGCCCCAGCTGGGTAACTTACAGTTTCCTCAGCATTCTGGAGTCTGGAAGTCCAAAGTCAAGAGCTGGTGTCCAGAAGGGTCCTCATGCTCTTCCATCCATGAGAAGGGCAAGAGGGGAAAAGAGCATCCAATGTATTGTTCTAAAAGGAACCCATTCCCTCAAACGTGACTACTACTCCCCTGAACACTGTACCCTTGATCCCAAATGCCTCCTCTTAGGGCTAGCTTCCCAGTACTGTGGCTTTGCAAGTTAATGACGCAAGACCTTGGCAGACCCTTTAAACCATTATACTGTGTCCTAGTTTGAAAAGTAAAAATGCCCACGAGGGGTGATAGCACACAGTCATCGATTCCAGCACTCAGGAGGATCACAAGTTCAAGGCTAGTACAGGCTACTTAACGAGCTCCTGTCTCAGAGGGATAAAGAAATAAAACTAAAAACACCTGTGAACAGGCTTAAAGCTGTAAGAAAGTGCTTTGCCGTAGCTGTTCACAAATCTGAGGGTTGACTGGACTCTGTTAGGTGGCATTCATTAGCATCTCCTTGGTGGTGACAATCCAGTGGTAGCCCAGGGTGGGACTGTCCTGCAGGCTTCTTCGCTGTCACATTTAATGCCTGGCTGAGGCCTCAGGAATTCCTATCACACCACACACTCCTAATACAAGACGAACACTGTCCCTGAGAGAAATACAGGAGCTATGAGATCTTCTCTGCTATGACCTAGACAGGCAAAGTGGTCACAAATGCCCGGCTAGGCTCATCGGAAAAGGAAAGAGTTGCCTTTTTTTTTTTTTGCCATTTTTTTTTTAAAAAAAGGAAAAGGACTTATCAGAACCTGCAGACGTGACTTAGCCACATCAGTCACCTGATATGTCCGTCCAAGTTGCCAGTAATGGGACATAGCTCCAACACCTCTGATTGCCTGAGGTAGGATTAAAAAGGCAGTGGGTGGAATACCCTGCTTTATCAACTGGGTGTGTAAGGAGAATCCACTTAAGAAGATGCTTCAATTAATAAGGAAATTAAATCACACTGCTTGTATGAACTATCAATGTATACAGACTTTAAACATACAGTTTCCAAGTAAGAGAGAAAAAAAAAAAAAACTCAGCCTAGAAAATGAATTCCCAAAGATGGTAAATCGTAGCCTTTGACGGTAGAGGGCAGAGTGGAGGGGGCAAGCAGAAGTTAAGGGTGGGAAGGAGAGCTCAGCAATAAAGCTCATTTAACGAGCCTAAGACTCTGGGTGTCCATCTTCAGCCACGACAAAAACAACAGAAAAGGCATGTTAAGCGAAAGTGGTTGAAATGTAATCCTTAGAGCTAGGCTTTGCTGAATTCCCAGCTCACCATTCCTCGGCTGTGTGGCTACCAACAAGGTCCTCTGGCTTCCCTCTATCGATGGCAGCAGGGAGCTAATAAGAGCACACCCCTGTCCAGATGCCACGAGGACAGATGTGCCTGCAAAGGTTTGCCCTTCCAGCCGCTTCCTCGCCTGTGCCCAATATGGACTGTGGGCAGTCAACCAAGCACACAGGAGGAGGATGCCCTCCCTCTCCATCCTCGGAGATGACATGTGCGGGGGAATTCTAGAGAGGCGGAGGCCTTCCTGTGACATCTGGGCACCCATCAGTCTGTGGGCTCCCACTGTCCCCCATCCCCCATACTTATCCTCACTCTGACACGTTTTTTAAATTTGGCTCTACATTTTAAGTATGTCAAGCTAGATTTTAGTTTTAGTGACTCTTACATATTTGGAATCAGTCTATTATGCAAATCCATGCAAATGATATGTAAAGAGGCAGTCACTCCAGATTGTGGGGAGGGGGTGTGTGTGGACCGGTACAAAGGGCCTTGAATGAAAATTTGCATGTGTTAGCGGAGCCCCTGGTTGAAGGCCCTGCACAGTTCACTGTGACAGTACACGTCACAGCCTTCATTTGCTAACCTTTTGTGCTAAGGAGAAAGGGTGTAAGCTCTTGTCTCATTTCCATACCCAAGGTGACAGTAAGGTTGAAGGACTTGGACAGTTCAACCCTTGTAGCTATTTTATGATACAAATGAATTTTTTTATTTTTAAAATAATGGCTCTGATCCAGGCTGTCTCCTTGTTGTGTGACTTTTCCGGGGGAGACAAGAACAAATGCCCAGTGGCCCCATTCAGGGCACAGTAGCAAGCCAAAGAAATGATTCCCCCACACCTAGCTTGGTGAGCTGATGGGCAGGACCGTGTGTCATTCAAAACCCCACCTCGGCGAAAGGCGCACCCCCAGAGTCCCTGAAGCTCCCCAGCAGGTTCCAACAAAGTCTCCTCTCTGCTAGCAAACATCTGTTACTTGCATAAACCAGGGGAAGTGCCATGGTAGTTTTCTAAGTGTCAGGAGCTCCCAGAGTCTTTTGAGTCTCAGGGCATGTTTCAATTCAGAGCATACTCCCCAACCAGCCAAGTGCTGTTGCGAGCGCCACACCTCTGGGTCACCTCTCTGTACAGTGAAGAGGTTGGTTTAGGTGACCTCTAGGGCCCCTCATATATGTGAACCAAAGCTCAAAGCCCCAAGGCACCCAGAAATAAATTTATGCATGTATAGCAGCAAAGATTGGAGTCCAAATACGTGATGGAAGTTGGAAATGTCTGGGGAGCCTGGTACCCAGAGAGCAGCGGCAGTAAGGACAGTCAACTAGATTCTACAGGAACTCCAGTCAAGGGGTCTGGCTGGGGTGATCTGAGCCCCTGTAGGCTTCTAGTGGGGAAATGGGTGGAATTTCTTTCTCTAGCCATGAGAAAACAGTCATGAGACCAACTTGTATCAGAGTGTTCCTCGTACATCAAAGGTTGTGACCATCCCTATGATGGCAAGCTACAAGGTGTGAGTTTATTGCTCCTAAACAGATCGGAGCAAGGCAGCATATTGCTTCTGCCGTGGGTACAGCTGATGGGCCTCTGCCTCCCCCTGCATCACTGGTGGCAGTTAACTAGGAAAAGCATATGCTTTAGAGACAGCCCTGGTTCCACATGCTTCTGAGACTGTGTGACTTCACACATGTTGTTCCCTTGCCTCACTGGGCCTTCATTTCCCACCCTGTCAAGCGGTTGCTAGGTTGAAAGTTAGCGTGGTTGCGGTTGCTAGGGTGAAAGTTAGCGTGGTTGCAGGACTGACTTGAATGAGCAGAATGTACCGCAAGTGTGTGGGCTGACTTGTGAATGAGAGTGTAGAAAACTGGTTTGCTTAGGGTGGCCACTGGCCCTGGAGACAGTAGGCACTGTTGCCTCTGTTAAAGACGAGGCCCGCCAACCTCCCCAGTACTGGCTTAGCTGTGAATATTAGGTCCAAGGGTTATTCTAAAACCCACCACACACTGAGTGGTGCTCCAGGCACACTGGAGTTTCTCCCTCCCTGCTTCCTTAAGGCTAGCCAAAGCCCGCCATCTCCACCAAACTCCCATGAATCCCTGCCTCCCACCGCTAGCTGCTTTCCTGCCCATAACACCAGTGTGGCCACTTGCCCTTCTAGAGCATGGTGACATGCAGAAAGGCTCTGACAGAGTTGTCAGATCTCTAACTTCTTTCTGGGGTCTAGATGGGGTTGGAAAGAAGTCCAAGAATGACAAAGGGTGTTAAGAAGTCAGAATCAGGCCTTATCAAAGTGTCCCGCCACCCATCAGCAACAGAGACCAGCTCTCCCTAACCTATGTGCTACAACAACCCATAGGGTTACTGGCACATGGTGCTGTCATTTTTTTGGGGGGGGGGGCAGGATGAGGGTTTCAAGAGAGGGTTTCTCTGTGTAGCTTTGGAGCCTATCCTAGAACTCGGTCTATAGACTAGGCTGGCCTCAAACTCACAGAGATCCACCTGCCTCTGCCTCCTGAATGCTGGGATTAAAGGCGTGCACCAGCACTGCCTAGAGGTGCTGCAATTTTATAAACATTTATATTTAGGAAGGCTTTCAAACTCACGGAATTTTATGCTTTTGCATTTTCTCAATAAACTTATAAGGCATCCATCGTTACACAGCCCTCTTTGTATTGTTTTAAAGGGCTCCTCTACTCAAAAAGGCCAAGCAGTACCAATGTGGACTTCAAGTTCAGCTACAGGAGGAACCACGGGGAAAGCACTTGACAACAAACCCCCAGTAGCCAATGGTCTTTCTTCAGCATTTTCCATCCCAGACTCTACTATGGTGTTAGGGAAGCTAGCTCCGATTGCCCTTCTCTGGACCCATGCCCTCTTCTACCCATCCTGCCCCTATGGCACCAGGGCATCATTGCTTTACTTGAGAGTCTGCCCTGTTTGTACTCTAGAGTGCCAGGAAGGGAAGTGTGGAGTAAGTGAATCTGAATGAGCAGGGGGCTGACATTGGCACTGTGTTCTTGTTCAAGAAAAGGAATAGGAGTTGGTAAGCTCTCCCACCCAAGCCTTCCCCCAGTTGGCTCTGAGTGGCTCAGGGTTCAGGCTGGCCTTGACTACTCCCCAGCTGGCGGGTGGCATAGAAGTGACAAGCCTCCCAGGCTCCCCGTCCCCTTCCAAGACAGTGTACTGAGGCAGAGGGATGGTGGGAATTAGAGAAAGAGAAAAAGGGTGGGATTGGATGGTCTGGTTGCCTCAGGATCACCTGGTGCTGCTGTCTTTTGGATAAGTAGCATCCTTCCTCCCTCTGTGGAGACGTCCCCCAGCTGTGCATGCAGTTCTTATGGCTCAGAGTGCCAGGTTGCCCATGTGGCCTGAGGAATGCTCCAGATAGCCTTCCTGCATCCCCAGGGCTTCCTCAGAGTCCTCAGTGAGGATGGCCTGGCTGTGAGTAACACCTTTGTTCCTCACCGCTCTCCTCTCTCTCTCCCCGTCCAGGCTTTCTCCTGACCTTGGCACTGACCAAAGCACTGGTACTCGCTGTCCAGGAACCATCTCCCAGGGAATCTTTGCAGACCCTTCCCTCAGGCAGCCCTCCAGGCACCATGGTGACAGCCCCTCGCAGCTCTACCAGACTCTCCTCCGTGGTGACACTGAACCCCAAACCTGATGGACGCACCTCGCAGGCTGCAGCTACTATGGAAACAACCGCATCTCATCCAGAAAGGCAGCCTCCTACAGACACCACATCCACTGTTGTGACAGCTGCCGTCCCCCATCCTGAAAGCCCTCTGCCCACAGGTTCCCCTCCAGCTGCCATGGCAACCACATCCTCCCACTCAGAGGGCCGCCCCCCAGGGGATGCTGCCCCCACCATCCTGCCAACAAAGCCAGCAGGAGCCACCAACCGCCCCACAGTGTCCCCACGGGCCACCACTCGTAGGCCCCCCAGACCCCCAGGCTCTTCCAGGAAGGGGGCTGGTGGTTCATCTCGTCCTATCCTACCTGTACCCAGTGGCCACTCAGCAAGGAAGGAAGGCCAGAGGGGACGAAATCAGAGCTCAACACACCTGGGGCAGAAGCGTCCTCTGGGGAAAATTTTCCAGATCTACAAGGGTAACTTTTCGGGGTCCGTGGAGCCGGACCCCTCTGCTCTTACCAACAGGACCCCACTTTGGGGCTACTCCTCTTCACCGCAGCCCCAGACCGTGTCTCCAACCACAGCACCCAGAAGCACCTTGTGGGTTCCTCCCACGACCCTGGTACCTGTGAAGGACAAGCCAGGCCTTATCAGAGCCAACCAGGGGAGTGGCCCCACATCTACCAGCCCAGCAGGGGAACCGGATGCCACAGCAGCCTCAGGTGTCCCTGCCAGTACACAGCCTGCCCCAGTGCCTTCTCAGCGCCCTCATGGTGACGTGCAGGACAGCCCTAGCCACAGTGACTCTTGGCTTGCTGTCACCCCTGACACTGACAGACCCCTGTCTGCCAGCTCTGGGGTCTTCACGGCTGCCACGGGGCCCACCCAGGCTGCCTTTGATGCCAGTGTCTCAGTCCCTTCCCAGGGCGTCCCTCAGGGAGCATCGGCAACCCCTCAGGCCCCAACCTGGCCCTCTGGGGTCTCGGAAAGCACTGTTTCTCCAGTTGAGGAGAAGGACGAGGCCTCCCCCACAACAACCGACAGTGGACCGAGACCGCTTTCCACAGTGCCGTCCACAGCCACAGGCAACTTCCTCAACCGCCTGGTCCCTGCTGGGACCTGGAAGCCAGGAACAGTGGGCAACATCTCCCACGTGGCTGAAGGGGACAAGCCCCAGCACAGAGCCACCATCTGCTTGAGCAAGATGGATATTGCCTGGGTCATCTTGGCCATCAGTGTGCCCATCTCTTCCTGCTGTAAGTACCCAGCTCTCTTCCCTCCTTTCTCTTGTCAGCTTTCCCATCCCCCAGATCCTCTTGCCCTTTGAGTTGGGTAGCCCCACAGAGTGAACTGCAGAAAACCCCAGATCCCCAGCAAATGAGACAGCACAGGAAGAATCATGGCCCACCCATCCCTCCTGGTCCCAGCCCTAGCTCATAAAGCCCCAATTCCCAGAGCTGGCTAGCCACATGTGTTATAGAAACACCAGACTAAGAGACTTGGCTGGCCTAGGATCCAGGTGTTATGGAGTGGGTGGCAGGGCTGCAGCCCTTGCCTGAAGCATCGGTCCTTCCTGCCTAGAGTTCTGTTGAGTACCCCTGTGTCAAGAAACTGCGTACCATAGGTGACAATTGGCCACGGAGCATTAACGGGCTACAGGTGGAAAAGTCATCACTGTTGTTCCCCACTTCTCCACCTTGTCTTTCCTCTCCCCTCCACCTCTCCCCCACTTCCCCTGAGACAAAGCATCCATGTGCTGGGAAATCCCTTCAGCCTTGGCCAACGCACAGTTCTCAACGCATGGGCTGAATTAAGGCCTCAGAGTTCCGCAGATTTAATTCTTCTCCATCCCTACACTACCCAGCCTGCTTTACCCTTCCATAGTCATGTGCACTCTGTGTCCTCTGGACCTTATAGTTCTCTGCTCCATGACCACCAGCATCTCTCTGCAGCATCCTGTCCCTCTGAGAGGGAGGCGTCAGGAGATGTTCAAGAACCCACTATACAGGGTCTCTCAGAACCTTAAGCCCTCCTTTATGACTTTCTATGTCACACTCTGTCCTCAGAGGATCTTCACAGGACTTGACCCTACCCTACCTCACACCGCGTGCTCCTCAGTCCCCCAGACAGCCTGTTCTCTGACCTATCATTTGAGGTTCTCAAGAGAGCTGGGCAGAAAGTCTGCCTTGTCCTTTTTACACTGTAGTCCCTAAGTGTTGTTCACCCCAGTCCCAGAGGCATTGGGGTGTCTGGCTTATTGGGGAACAGAATTCTTGGCCCAAGCTCCTCATCCGTGACCCTCAGGGTCTCCTTCATAGAACTGCCTTGCCCAAACCTACTATATATCTGCCACCTCTGAATGGTCATCACTTTACCCCTGGTCCCCTAGA
Source organism: Alexandromys fortis (assembly GCF_014885135.2). NCBI lineage: Eukaryota > Metazoa > Chordata > Mammalia > Rodentia > Cricetidae > Alexandromys > Alexandromys fortis. The sequence goes on along the minus strand of NW_026067915.1, from coordinate 4,372,912 downwards.
AGTGCAGCTTTCCATACATGCTCAAGCACACCAAGAAAGTCAGCGGGGACCACTTCAGCCACACTAACAGAGCCTGTGCCCGCATTGACCCTGTTGGCTAATCAGGCTTCGGTCACCCTCTGAACTAACCTTGGTCTTAAATGAAGCCCCGAGGCTTCCCACAGGGAAGCTGTGAAGCCAGGACGCCACCCTTCCCTCGCGTCACAGGCCAGCACAGAACGCTTAGGCCCTTACCGTGGCCGGGTTTCCACTCGTCAGTTCACTGAAGCACCTCTTCTCCCAGCTTTGCTGAAAACCCTTGTGTCAGGGCTGGAAAGGCACTCCTGCTCCAGGACCCAGTGCAGGGAACATGTAAAGTTGGCGATGTCCCATGCTCCATGGGGGCAGCTCTATTGTCTGTGGTGGGAACACATGTGATGTTTAAGCTGTTCTTACCTGTTTCTAAAAGAGGGATGACATGGAGGAAAGATAGCACTATTGATAAGCAGATAATAGAAAAGCAATCCCTTCTCACATCAGTAATCTCCCAGTGTGTCGGATGCTCTAGTTTACAGTCAGAGCTCTAGGTATGTTTTATTCTATCCCTACGCTGTCTACACAAAATAAGTACACACAGCGCCGAGGCAGCAGAAGACTTTGGTCTGCCCACGCTCTACCCTTGAGTTGGAAAACTGATGTCAACCAAGGCAGGAACCGAGACACAGCCTCAAACTGCATCTCAAGGACAATTCAGAGCTACAAGAGCAGCCTTCAGGTTCTGGGGGGCGGGGGTAGGACACCCTTTCTAAGAGCTGATTTTGTTCATGCTGGACTTTCTTAGCCCCGTGACTGTGAAAGACAGCAGGGCCTACTTTCTTGGCATTTCTGCATTTGCACAGGCGGTCCCTCACTCCTACCTGGGTCCAGGCCGCCTCTACATCAACGCTGGTGTCCTATGGGCAATCCTTGACCAGAACCAGGGAATATTCAGAGTATCTGTCCAATCTCAGAGCCCTAGGTGCTGCTCACAGAAATACCTGTCTGGGATGTTCCCATAGTCCTGCCCTACCTATCTAGGGAGCACACAAGCTGAGCTCCTCCTCAAGACCCATGTTCCAACCTTCCCTACTGTCTTTGTACCCCAAGGCTACTCTACAGCCCTCACAGTGGATCCCATCCCTTGCCAGACTGTCAAGTATTCCCAGCAGTCTGGCTGTAGCAAAGTGTGAATGTAGACTTTATCGCCTCTAGCGAAGGGGCTAGGAGACAAGCCAGGTTGTGCGGAGCAGTGGGGAACTTGACCGTAGCTGTGCTTTCTCCACCCCATGCTTCCTTGTCTTAGGATGATTTCCCCTGGTTCTAGTGGAAGTCGGTGATGAGAAGAGTGAATTCTGAGCCCGCACATGGATGCAGGGTCAGCAGCTCACCCGCCTTCCCTATCACAAGCCCTCCCAGTGGCTGGAAGGGAAGGGCACCAGTGTGCCAGGGTTGAGAAGTGCTTTGTCTCCTGAGCCCTGCCAGACACTCTCTGCCAACTATGTTTCAGATGTGCTGAGAACTGAAATTGATTGGCTCCAGGCCACTGTGAACCAGGGCCAGGAGCCCTGTGGCTGCTATGCAGGTCTCTGCTGCCACCATCAGGATGCATAGAACACGCAGCCTCCTGTTGGCAGCCTCTGGCCTGCCATTGGTCACTGCTCACCAGTAGGTATTCCGGGCTGTCACGGAACCCTCTGGAGGCTCCGCTGAGCTCCCTGGCCTGTCTCACATGGTTGCATGTTTTCTCCCAGCCACCCTCATGAGAAGGCTGGAGCTTTGGAGAGGATTAGATAAAGAAGCCAGGGACACTGCAGGCATGCTGCACCACCAATCCAAATTCAACCTGACAGGGCCAAGGAGAGCCGCTCCCTGACCTTAGCAATGCACCTTGCCCCCAAACAGGGCTTCTTCTAGACTCTGGGCCATTTGTGCAATATTCCAAGGGTGACATGTTATAAAGACCATAATTCTTGGCTGTGTTTATTTATACCTACATGTGCATTGTGTGTGTGTGTGTGAGAGAGAGAGAGAGTGTGAGAGAGAGAGAGAGAGAGAGAGAGAGAGAGAGAGAGAGAGAATGTTTACTCGCAGAACCTAATGGCTTTGTCATTACCGTTTAAGAAAACTTGGGTTAGATTGATTCTTACCAAGCAGCAGAGAAGACTGACCCAAAGGAAGTGTGGCTGGGTTCCTGGTATCCTTATGATGATGGACCAATGGGAAGAGAAGATACAGAGGTGGCTGCAGCAAGGCAGAGTTGTCCATGGATTGTCATCCAGCCCATAACCCTGTCAAGATAAAATAGCTACCTCTGGGCTTCAAGGTAGTGTCCCCTGCTAGACTTCTAAACACCCAGTTCCCACATGTCAGGATAAGGAGCCAGACACTAAGCCACGAGTTTCCTTAGGCACAGGAGCTGAAACCCATCCCAGTCCCCATCTGTGGCCACTTGAGTACTTTATGGAGTGCCCTGCAACCCTAAAAATGGCTTGTGGTAAACACACCTGCCCATGCACCCAGCTCTAACCTCTCTTTGCTGTGGACTTACTTATCCAAGAGAAGAGAAAGCACCAGAACGTAGGTTGAAAGAGGTGTCTGCTGCATTCGTTCAGGTCCCTCTAAGAGGGAGGCACCAAGATGGAATCAGGCTTGCAAGGCAGTACAACTATAAAACACCCAGGAAGAGCTGGAGCAAGCAAGACAAACCATATGCAGCAATACAGGCCTCATGCCATGGGGAAATAATGAGGCCTCTCAGAATAATAATAATATTCTCAGAAATAATAATCTGAGAGTGTTTCTCCTGGGCCAATGGGAGGCCTGGAGCTATAGAGGGACCCTAAGGGACTGAGCATGCTTTGTACCCCTGCCATAGTCAGTCATGATGTAGGCATCTGGGAATCATGGCCTAGACACAGGGATGTTGCTGAATCTGGAGGGGCAGTAGAATGTGGGCAGGGCTTTTCCACACTTGTAATGCCACCTCCAGGCCCCATGAAAATCTGGACCATGCATGCACTTAAGAGTCTGGTGGGGAAGATGCTCAAGAAATGGCAGTGTGAAGGGGTGGCTGTTCTTCGCCTCCTGGGTATTTACAGTGCATGTTCCAACAGACCCAGCAGCTGGCAATTCAGCAGGTATTGGAAAAGGATGGGTCTCCTGGGGGACCTGTGGGCTTGGATTACCACGGCTTATCACCCACAAGGTCCTGTCATGTGAACCCTGTACCCAGGGCTCAAACTTTATACCAGTGCCTCTTCTTCCTGTCCCAGAATGTTCCTGGGGAAGCCAAGAGAGCTTGCTTCACTCTCAGGGCTGTTCTAGAACTGCAGGACAGAGGAGCCCCACTCATTCCCTGTAGATTCTCGGTGTCTGTCACCTTTGGAGACATGAAGTAGTTGGTTCTTTGGCTAAATGGAGACATGGCTCACACTCTGTGTTCGCTGCGTAGCTTACAAAGGACTTCTAAGGCCACACCGTGTGTTTCTCTAGCGTTTAGTAGACAGACAATAAGCATCTACTTGAAGTTTACCAAAACCAGGTTCAAGGTGTGTGGTCTCGGTCAACGTTAACTTCAGGGGCCTTCAGTTACTCTTCCCGTGCCATGCCTTTCGCGCACAGTGATGGCGTGGGTTGAAGAGGCCTGTAAACTCCATAGTGCTGAGTGCGTATTAGACTCCCTAAGTCCCGGCTGTACTTTCCTCTCCTGGATAAAAGGCCAGACCACTGACCTCAAAGTTCCAAGCAGAGCTAGAGTATTAGCCTTGCCCCTGACTCCTGGAGCCCAGCGCATCTGTCTACAGCTCTCCTGTAGAAGGTTCGTGAGAAACAGAGGCCACCACCCCTCCCACAGACAGGACTGCCACACTTTGCAGAGACAGGCTTCAGAGGCAGCTGCAGTCTGGCATCCTAGACACAGCAATGTGTAGTTGGTTATTTCTACTCTTTACTCTTTGAGGGGGCCCTCCACCCAGCTCCCAAATAAATACACACAGGAAGCTTATTATTACTTATAAACACCCAGTCTTAACTTGGCTTATTTCTTGCTGGCTTTCTTAAATTATCCTGTCTACCTTTTGCCTCTGGGCTCTTATCCTTCTCTATTCTATTTACCTTTCTTTCCTTCTTACTCTGTGGCTGGCTGTGTAGCTGGGTGGCTGGCCCCTGGTATCCTCCTCTCCTTTTCTTGCTCCTTGACCTCCTCTTCCCAGATTTCTCCTCATATTTTTTTCTCTCTGCCTGCCAGTCCCACTTATTTTTCTCTCCTGCCTGGCTATTGACTGTTCAGCTCTTTATTAGACAATCAGGTGTTTTAGGCAGGCAAACTAACACAGCTTCACAGAGCTAAACAAATGCAACATGAAAGAATGCAACACATCTTTGCATCATTAAACAAATGCTCCACAGCATAAACAAATGTAACACACCTTCAACTGATAATTCCACAACAGCAGTGAGCATGCTCAGCCAGCTCGGCAGCATGGCCTTGGGAAGTTCATCTCTCTGGATTTCGACTCCCTGCTTTTCAGACTAAGAATAACAGAGGGGAAAAAAATCGCCAGATACTGGGCAGAATTCTGCTGCATGCAGGAGGTGCATGTGAACTGCACAGAGGTCAAGAGGTCGAGTGTGGTAACTCCCACATCCCTCTCACCCCAGGACTGGGAGTCTCGAAGGCCGTCTCTGCCACTTTGATCTTGCTCGCATACCTGTGGGTCCAAGGCACGGATGCCCCCCTTCCACAGAGACGTGGCTTTTGAGGACATTGTCCCCCGTTTGCAGACTGTGGCACTGAAGTGTGTGATGTGATGTCAGATGTCCTCATAGGCCAGCAAGAGAAAAGTGGCTGTTTCTCCCTGCCAGCTCCCCACTTCCCCCTGGGCTCCAGCTTCTACAGAGCTGAGAAAACCTCTGTCCTCGCTTCTGAATGTTCCTATTTCTGTAGGGAGTTGGCTTTACTAGCGTGAATTGCCCTGACTGCTTCCTCCTTGATGTTTCAGAGGCAGAGACTGGGCTATGAGGGGATAAAGGTAACAAAAAGGGAGGAAAGGGCCCCGTGACAGCCAGCTGTGTTCTTCAGACCATGATGTCTCCCAGCAGAATAAAAAGGTGGCCTAACTGTGCTGTTTCCACATTGGGCTTTGCAGCGCCTCTGCCCCTTCTTTCAAGCAGTGAAGAGAGGGCTTCAGAGGGATTCAGGGGAAAGACAGATCCACAAAATTCAAACAATCTGATGCCAGCCAGTGTCTGAAATCCCCATGAGCCCATTCGGAAGTCCCCTCCATGTGCCAGCGGCTTCTCAAGACACTTTAGAAGCCAGCCTTAGCAAATGGGAAGGAAAGTCCTTCTGTCCAAAGCAGATGTGACAAAATGGAAATGGAAGCTGCCTCCTGACCTTGTTTAGAGATGATCTCCAGAGGGCCAGTGGTGGGGAGGAAAGTGGCAATGTTCGAGGGAACCCCTAGGGCTGGAGCCTGGGCTCTGAGGTCTCAGCTCACATATGCGCCAGCTTCTGCAGCTGCCCTGCATCCTGACAGTGTGCTCAGGCTACATCGCTCAAACCCCTGGACTTTCCGAAGGAGCTGGCCCTCTGCTGCCCCCTGGTGCTGGCCTCTGAACAGAGCTACCTGAGCCCCCTTTCCCAAGCACTGAGAAGCCAGGGACATTCAGGATGTCGGTCAGGTACATACAGCCCTGACTCTTCCCCTTCACTGTGGAAGGTTCTGGTGCTGGTGAACCTAGGCAGTACACACTTACCCCCTCCCTAGCTGCCCCCCATGACATACCACCATTCTGCTGTGAATCTGGACAAGGCACCCCACCTCTTCAACCTCAGATGCTCCTTTGGACCGTACCAAAGCCACTGTTTGCACCTGGTTCATCAACAGAGCCCATGCACACGCCTTCCTCCAGGACTCGAAGAGCTGTGCTGCTGTCCCCTCAGCAGGGTGAGCCCTGGTGTCAACCTCAGGCAGAAACCCAGGTGTTAAAGACCAGAAACTTCAGAGTCCTCACATCCAGATTTGCTCTTAAGCCTATCGATAAAATTACGGTTCTGTCTGAAAAGTATGGGCTCTTCACATTGACTCTTTGAGGTCAGAAGGAAAATTTAAAGCAATCAATATCGATAATGTCCCTGAAATGTAAACCTATATGACTACATGTACACATCTTTTTAAATGAGCCTGGGGGGTTGTCTAATGCATCTCTGTCATCCTCCTGCTTCGGCTGCTGTCTTCCCAAAGAGTGGGGCCCTGAACAGGCACACTGGTCTTTGCGGCAGGTGCTGGGGCGCTCTCCACCAGATGAACAAAGTCCTTGCTTGACACACTGCAGCATTGCAGCAACCAGGAATGTCCACAAAATGCATGCAGCTTCCCTGCCCCAAGCCCGGAGGTACACCTCTCAACCCTGCCCTGGCTTCTCCTCTACCTCCCCACACACTCCCTGCCATATTGCTCCTTTTCTCACACACACCTGGACTGTCTGCACTGTGGTCCCTTCTTTGCACATGCAGGTCCCCAGTCCTGGAACACACTGCCCATTCTGCATGTGGCCAGCTCCTCCCCGTGATGCCAGTTCCCTTGCTATGAGGCCATCACCGGGACTAAATCAGCCTCTCTCACTTGGCCATTTTGTCTTCACTGGGTAGTCATCCGTATTGAAACCACCTGATTGGTCTTCTTACCTCTTCTGCAAGCACACGATAGAATGGATGCTTAGGAAAACAGTGGCGACTATTAACGGTTTCTAGCACACAGTAGGTGCTCAACATAAAGGTAGAGATTGAAAAATCAGCTAAGTGAAGGCTAGCGCAGTTGTTGGAGGGCTTGTCTTACATGCACAAAGCCCTGGTTTCAGTGCCCAGCTCTACTTAAACCAGGCATGGTGACACAGACCTGTGATGGCAGAACTCAGAAGAATCAGAGATTGAAGGCCAGCCTCATTACACAGTGGGCTCAAGGCCAGCCTGGGATAGAGGAGTCTATTCTTTTAAATGATTGAATGTACTAAGTGTCTGGGGACAGTACCCACCTCCTCCGCACCCTGCTGGGGCTTAGGCACTTGTCTCCCCCAACCCTGTTCTCTGACTGGAACTCTCTCCACAGCCGTCCTGTTGACCGTGTGCTGCATGCGGAGGAAGAAGAAGACGGCCAACCCTGAGAACAACCTGAGCTACTGGAACAATGCCATCACCATGGACTACTTCAACAGGCATGCAGTGGAGCTCCCAAGGGAGATCCAGTCCCTGGAGACCTCAGAGGTAACAGCCCCACACCCTCCACAGAGAGAGTACCTGCTCAGCCCTGAGTCCTGGTCCTCTGCAGTGCTCTGTGGGCCAGGAGCTTCTCCTCCTGCCCCAGCCCGACCGAACTCCGGATCTGATTCTGAAGCAAGATCCAGGGGTAATTTCTGCACACCAAAGTCTGGGGAAATGGTTGTCAGTCTGGGAATAAGTGACAAATGTTTACTGAGGAAATGTTTTGTGGCAAGCAGTCTCTGGGGACGGTGAAGATGAATGTATGCTCTCAGGGGACTTCCAATTCTGAGCTGTGGCTGGGCGATGAAGCTTGGTGTCATTCAAAAGCAAACCAAATTAAGAATAGTAACAGATGAAACGCAGGGGGGAAAGCTCCCCCCCCCCCCGCAAGAGGCACAGGGAGGGTTTGGGTTTTGCTAGGTAGGCCGGCAAAGGAAGACAGATGCCTTGGAGATGGTTCAGGAGAGAGATGGGGGGCGGCCGAGCTGAGTTGCTGTGACAGTGTATCTTGCCTACCCTGCACCTCCCTTCTTGGGCCTCTAGGATGAGCTTCAGTAATGGAATACAGCCACATTGTTCCCTTGTTCAAAACCCAGCTGAGCTCCCCACTTAAGGATTAAGGTTTTAGGTGACCTGAGGGAGACCAGCCTCTCTCAAGCCCTCACCACCCCAGCAGCCAACTTTCTGGCCTCACAGGATGCCTGCCCCTTTCTTCCTCATTTAGCAAGCTCCACCCACCCACGCTGGATCTTTCCTTCCTCCGTGGCACCCCTCACAGGTCTGTGTGTGTGAACTGTCCCCTCTCCTACAGTCTTCTCTCCCTCCATGGACCACCCTTTTTTTTCCTTGCACGGGAGCCATGCTAATCGTCTCTGTATTGTTCCAATTTTAGTCTGTGTGCTGGCAAAGGGAGCACCCAGCTCGCCCTCTAACCCACTTTCCCAGCACCGCTGTGCGAGTCTCTGTGTAACCCACCAGGCTGGATGTGGCCCTCTTGCCGGAGCATCAGCGCCCCCCCCCCACTTTCCCATCCTGGTATTTACTCTGTGACTGCCAGTCTGATGTTAACTCAGTATCATGCGCCCCCTTCCTTGGGCCACCTGCTTGCAGTCCCTACTCCTGGCAGCTCCTTCTCAATTTGGGAATATTAAGTCTTAGCTGTCACAGGCTCAGCTTCCATGGCTCCTCTTGTTTCTCTTAGGTGTATGGCGTAATTGCTATTGCTGGAGCACCAGTACCACATTTCTCGTCCGCAGCTCTGATGTCTCCCCTGAACTCAGCCACATAGCAGCCTCACTGAGTCTCAAACTCATTGACCCACTCCTGGCCCCAGCCTCAATCTCACCTGGTGTTCCTAGTGGCATACACGACACTGCTGGTTCCCCTAGCGCCATCTTACATGCTCTCAGCATGTCTGTTGGCAGAGTCTGTAGGTTCTTCCTAAGCTGCTCTCATTCCTGCACATGGCCCTCTCCTCTCTCACACTCTGATGGCTGCAGGTGGCTAGGAGAGCAACCTTCCATCCCCTCACACCTCTGGCAGTAGAGGAGGACAGACACCACATGGGAGCCGGATGACCTCTCAAAAGCATGACCCCATTAGCCTTGGATCCCAGCTCCCGAGTGACTCCTCTCTGCACAGTAACAAGGAGCTAAGGTTGGGTGTAGTGATGCACACCTATGGTCCCAGCACTGGGGTAGCAGAGGTAGGAAGAGCAGAAGTCCAAGCTACTTAGCTACTTTGGGAGTTCAAGGTCAGCATGGGCTGCAGGAGACACAACACACACATACAATGACAGGTTGGGAGAGAAAGAGTGGGAGGGGGGAGGAGGAAGAGAGAGGGAGAGATCTCTAGAGCCCATGTGAAAATCTTAGTGTGGTGATGTACAAGCTTGCCTGCACTTGGCCAGTGGAGACAGGATTCCTGGGACTTCCTGGCCAGCCAGCCTAGTCTAATCATCAAGCTCCCAGTTCCCAGTGAAAGATCCTGTTTTGAGCTGACTCCTGTGAACCACCACCTGCAGCTGACTTCTTACACAACCCAGGTTGACTATACACATGTACATATATGTACATGCGCATACACACACACAAAGCCCAGTTCCTCTTTCCAGTCCCTTCATGAGCTGGTCTCACAGCTAATCCCCAGTCTCTCCTAGCCCTCCTGGGCTCTTTGCTCTGCACAGAAAGCCCATGACCCACAAGAGCTTTGCTCTTAAGCTTAGCTGGACCTCTGCCCCTAACGCCTATATTACTTCCTGCAGGTCTCTCTAAGGAGCCCTTCTGCCCTAAACCCATTTAGAGCCACGCCCTCATACTCTTCCCCATCCCTGCTTGCCTTCTCCTTATAGTCCTGCTCACCAGGAGCATTGCAGACTAGGGTTCTGTGGACATGTTTGTCTTCCTCTCCTTGTGAAATACAAGGAGGGCCCTGGGGGAAGAACCTTGTTTGTTGAACTCCTTCCTCCCTCCGTTCCCAGCATCTAGACCTGTGCCTGGCCCGGCCCATGGTGGTCTGCAGCAAACATACAGTAGATGAACCATGCATGAAAAAGACCACCATGACCCACCCTACTCGGTTCAGAGCCTACCACAGTAGTTACTCAATAAAAGGTAATCAAAGAGCCGGTAGCAAGACAGGCTTCGTGAAGGGTCTTCATTTAGGTGAGAGGCCAGCACGCATTTTTCTTACAGTAAGTGGAAAATCTGAGAAAAGTTTGAATCTGGGCTGTGAAGCTTAAATTTCTTATATTTTTCTCTGCAAATGAGGAAATGACCACTGAAGAGCAGAACCCATGAACATATTGTAGAAAAGTTCCACTTGTAGGACTGAGAGGAATGGGAGCTGGGGCTCCTGATCTAAAGTCAGCACCAGGCCAGGGGACTCCCAGGAGAAGGGCTGCCTGGCCAGTCTCACGAACAGAAGGCACCACAAAAACCACACAAGAAGTATGCCAGATTTGGCTTCAGAGTGCGCCCTTGCCCCCCACCCCCAGCCCCTCCAGTCTACTTTGGTTCTGCTATATTTCTGAAAGGACTATGAACTGTTCCAATGCACAAAACTTATGCTGTGTGTGGTCAAAATATAGGTCACTTGGCCAGGATAGAAGCTGCTGGGGCCATCCATGCCCTGTAGACCATAGGATGATTTCTTTCTACATCCTCAGACATGCACTTGCCATCCAGATGCTCCCGCATGCCTTGCCTAAGAAAGCACCTGTGCCTGACTCCCATCCTGCTTTGATGATAAAGTAGCTACACACTAGAATGGCAGATCACAGTGCCCAAGGGAGCTTGACTACTTTTCTGGTTTTTCATCCTTTTCCTCTCTCCCTCCCTTTCCTTCCTGCTCCCCTTCCCCCTTTATGTCTTGGTTACTTCCTAAATACCTTTCTTTTTTCATGTAGTACCCCCCCCATACATCCCCTATCCATATTCACCACTGGTCCATACTTGCCCCATTAAAACTGTAAAGCGATACAAGCCAGATTTCAACCTCCAAACCCCTCATAGCTCAGCCCAAGAGCACAGAAAAGGACTTCTCTTCTCTGGTGAGAAGAGCCAGGCTTCTATGCACCCTTCTGGAGGGACATGCCTGTCTCCTGAAAAGACATTTTCTCAACAACACAGTTTCCTCTTCTCCCGACCACCCACTGAAGCAGCCAGTGCTCCTCCTCAGGAACTGTCTGTTGTCTGTTGTATTTAAAGATAAACATCAGAGAATAAACTGTGGCTTCATAACCGAAGCTGTTCCTGAGAAGTCTAGCCCGGGCCAGAAGTCAAGCAGAGGCTTGTTGCTGCGCTGTGAGTTCACTTGCCTTGAAATGGCCTGGACATTCTAAGACTTTGGTGGTTTGGCATTTACTCAGGTGATTGCTGGTCTGTCTTTTCCCTAAGTTAATATCTGAGGACCCAGGAACTGTCATGAGTAGCCCACAAGTGTTTGTAGTCCCTGGTAGCTGAGATGGAAACCCTGTCGAAGCCTCATAATCTCGAGTCCCTTCTGAGTGGCATGAGGGCCTAGTTAAAGGCTTTTCCACCCCGGGGCTTAGCAGACAGGTTGAGAGTAAGGAGTGAGGGGTAGTGTTCTTTGTTTTCATTTACCACATAGGGCACTGATGGAGTCTGTCCACGTGGGTGCTTGTGTTGTTGATTCTCACCAGTCTGAGGGGGCGGGGCTTAAGTGGAGGCTGAACTGCGCTCTGAAGACTGGTGGGCCTGTGAGACTCTGAAGTGTAGCATGGGTGGTACCCATAGTTGTATTTGGGCGGGGGGGGGGGGGGGGGGGGGGGCGGGGAATTTTCAGGAGGAATAGGCAGGAAGTAAAGTCTGGAGTCCAAGGACATCAACCGAAAGAGATTGCTAAGACAGTAGAGAGAGAGAGAGAGAGAGAGAGAGAGAGAGAGAGAGAGAGAGAGAGAGAGAGAGAGAGGCACATGCATGTGTACCTGTGCATATGTGTGTTTATTTTCTTATTGTGTGCTTACTTGCCTGATTTGTTGAGCTCAGGCTGGCCTTGAACTTACAATCCTCTGGAGTGCTGGGGTTATGTGTGCTACCACACCTGGCTATACCTGTGCATTTCTTGAAGAGCAATCAGCCCTCATTCCATCCCCAGCTCACACCATCTTCCTTGCTCTCTCCCCAGGACCAGCTCTCCGAGCCCCGCTCCCCAGCCAATGGAGACTATCGAGACACTGGGATGGTCCTTGTGAACCCCTTCTGCCAGGAAACACTGTTCGTGGGAACGGATCAAGTTTCTGAGATCTAGATGCAGCAGCCTCTGTGTTGCCACTCCCTATTTTTTGTCTCTAAATTATAAATATACAAATATATATATTATAAATATAACCTTTGTGTAACCCTGACTTAATAAGAAACATTTTCAGCTTTTTTTCTTAAGAATTGTCAACATCTTTTTTACAAGTGTGGTTTAAAAAAAAATTTACAGAATGACCCATGGCTTTATAAAATAAAGGTATTTCTAAGCAAAGCAGTTGCACTGATTGCTTCTCTTGGCTGTTCTGGGCACATAGGGGTCCCAGGAGCCCTGGGCAGGTGAGGAAAGAGACCAATCCCCCATGGAAGCTGAATGACTTGATGGCCAAGGGAGTGGTCCTTTGTGTGTCCCTGAAGCTCTGGTTCCCTCGACTCAATATGTCTGCATTTCCTGTCTCCATGTGTGTATACTAGTGGCGAGAACTGGGGAGCCAAAGCAGAAGACGCAGGCAAGCGTACAAAACAGAAGGGAACTTGCCACCCTGGAGCCTCACTGTGCCATCTCTGAATGTCAAGTTGTAATGGATCTATGGGAGACATCAAGGCATCATGGGGTTCCAAGGCCCCTTATATCACCCCACAGGGTGCTCCCACCCTGCTAGAACAAACAGGACTGCATTTGTTTAGCAAGAAAGTGCTCCCTAGAAACCCTTCCCTGCATCCCTTTCCAATGCCTCCCCCTCGCCCTGGACCCTATGCCTCTCTTCCTAGGAAGATGGATGCAGAGACCAGCCTTGGGGCTGTACCACACTTGATCTTCCCTGTTCAAGGGACAAGTATTTGTTGAGATTCTGTATTGCTCTCTCTGAAGGCAATGATGTTATGACCCCTGAGAAACCGGTCTATAAAGAAAGCCTGGTGTAGAACTATTTTTTTTAACCTTTTCCATTAAATCTCTAAAGAAAAAGATTGCCAAATGAATCGCTCGAGAGAAGTGCCATTCTGTCTACAGGCAGAAGCACTGCCCATGAACTTGCTATCAGCTTTCACTGTCCCCTGCCTCCCGGCTCTTGCTCCCCTGGGTCCAGGTCCAACTGCATTCCCAGCTCACACTGTGCCCAGTGTGGTCAATAGGGAGCAGACCCTGAGAGACCCAGAGGGGCCGCGGGAGGCAGCCGCTTTCTCTCTTCCCTTCCTAGCCCACCGTGGCTAGAAATCCAACTTCTTCAATGCCCCCTTAAAAGAAAAATAGTTTGATAGTATATTTTGAATATAGATGTTCTTATTGTCAGATTGGGACTTGAATTGACTGTTGATTTCGATGTCTGTGTTGTTGCTGTGGTCTTCTTACCACGACTTCCTCTCCTCCTCCATTCTCCTTTCAGACAGAAAGGCGGCCTTCAGAATTAACATGTGTTCTCAATGTTGTGTGGACCTACTGAACATGAGTCTGCTTGTCTCTTTTCAAAGACTTCATCCCACAAACGCAGCAGGTTAAATGTCGTGCCGAGACTCGCTCTCTCACGTGTTGCTGTCTGACCTTAACCTTATCATAATATTTCTGTTAGCTATTGCATTGACTATGCCAATGTGTGTGAGTATATATAGAGAAAACTTGTTTGTAAAGTAAAATTTATATATAATATATGTCAAAGATACATATGTTATATATACATTTGTGGATGTATGACTTATTTTTCCGTATCCACAGAATTCAGCTACCATGTATATATAAATAAACTTATTTTATTACCCAGAGGAGCAAGTTGCTAATACATTTTGCATTCTTTTTATAATAACCTTTGAGTCTCCCCTTCAATGGTACCCATAACCATCCTATTTCCATGTGTAATTTTTTATCTAATTGAACATTATATTGAATTTCACAACTGTGATGAGTTTACAGGGCCACCGAAATGTTTGGTAAAATTGCTCTTTTAGAACAAGAGGGTGGTTTTTCTAAGGGAGAGTTCGCTCTCTTCTGATCTTCCAAACATTGGGATCCATTGAGGTGCCTTCCTTTGCCTGTCCCCATCTCCAGGGGACTGTGTAGATTTGAAATAAAAATGCCTTTGGGTCTAAGAGTGTCCAAAACCACTGATCACTTCCATTCCCGGGCAGTAACAGTGCCTGGGCCACATAACACCTTTACAGGTAGCCTGAGCTTCCTTTAGCCTTAGACAATTTATCCAGAGCTGACTGAAATGCGGCTCCATGGGACCCAGCAGTACCGCCTGGATTAGGAGGCTGTTACCAAGGCACCATGGGAGTGTCAGAGATGGTATTCACAGGAAGAGTGCCACACCCATATAAGCTAAGGCCTATAAGCTACTGCCCTTTGCTTGACTCAATTGGCTCCTTAATTGGTTAATCAAATAATCAACACTGATATTTAATGAAGTATCTCCTGGGAGGTGGACCTCAGTTAAGGGCCTTACAATCATGAAGATCCAAGTTTGATCCCCAGAACCCACGTAAAATACCTGGGTGTGCTGATGGCGTGCTTCTATTCCCAGCACTAGGGAGGCAGAGCCAAGCAGATCCCCGGGGCTCACTGACCAGCAAGTCTAGGCTAATTGGTGCTTCCAGGCCAATAAGAGACCCTGTCTGAAAAAGTAAAGTGGATAGCCCCCAAGGACCGCCCTAAATTTGATCTCTGGCCTCCACATGTGCATACAAAACTAACAAAGGGCTTCCTACATCGTCTCAAGTGAATGAAGTGGAAGGGGGAAGGTTGAAAGTTTCATGGACAGAGAAGTCCACAGAGTGCTCTAGCAGATGAGTAGGACCTGTGACCCTGGCGATTGGTAGGTGCTAGAGACAACCTCATGTAAGTCTCCAGAGCAGAGCGGCTCTGCTGTGTTCTGGACATGGGCTCTCGGCCTATTGTCACAGAGGGACGTAATAGTATCTTTGAGATAATACTTCTGGAATCGTACAGTGTGCACCCAAACAGCAGTACTTGTCAATGCGAGAGTTTCCTACCTTCTAAAGTTGGATGGAAAAGTCAGAGAAATAGAGCGTGGAATTGTGCTCAGAATTGGGGTGTACTCTGTACCTATCAGAAGTTGACTCCTGGTCCCTTCTCTTGCCTGGGTTCCATCCTCACAATCAAGAAATATGTCTAGGGGCTGGAGAGATAGCTCAGTGGTTAAGAGCATTGCCTGCTCTTCCAAAAGGTCCTGAGTTCAATTCCCAGCAACCACATGGTGGCTCACAACCATCTGTAATGAGGTCTGGTGCCCTCTTCTGGCCTTCAAGCATACACACAGACAGAACATTGTATACATAATAAATAAATATTTTAAAAAATTCTATAAAAAAAGAAATATGTCTATCTCTAGACCTGGGATGCCTAGTTTCAATACACTAAAACCTCAGCACATTCCCAAGCTGGAGGGACCATGTTAGCCCTCCAAGAAGGAAAGTATGACTTGGAGCTTGCCAAGGGCAAGGATTAAAACCTGGGGTGCCCAGCAAACCCTAACGTGTAGCACCTATGGGTGCTTTCTGGAAATTGCCTTGTTGTCTTTGTTTCCTGGTCTTGTTGGAGGGGAGACAGAGGTGGGAAGGGACCAGAGGCTAACAAATGGCTGCCCAGAAGCTCCAGTGCTAAACTGGCTCCAGAGCGTCTGATGTGTCAGAGTTAGCAATCAGGCAGATGTACAGCAAGGTCTAGAGGAGGAGAAACATGGCTGAGGGCCAGCAGCTGACAAGCAGTGTGTCAGAGGGCAGACGTGAGGAGGAGGGAGAGAGAGAGAAACTGGAGGGCTGGAAGGGAAGAAGATAGCGGCAGGCTTGCTTTGTGTCCCTTGGGTCTCTGGGGCGGCCTTCCTCCATGACTGGCTCACATCCATGTCTGTCCTCTGATCCTGTGTGGACATACACACACCCCTACCTCAGCATAAGAAAGTATGCTAAAAGCCCCTGAGTCCGCGGCTTGTGTCGTGAGATCTAGAGGAGGCGATCAGTACACGTGCCATCTAAGGTCCTCAAGCCTGTTTTCCTCACCAGTGAAACAGAACTGCTTGTTGCCTCCCTGCCCCTCTCAAGGGCAGCAACACACAAACCCAAGTGTATGCACCTAGTATGTGTGAGACCCTGGATTCTATCGCAGGAATTAGAGGAATATCAGAAGTTCAAGGTCATCCTGGCTACATAAGGATTTTGAGGCCAGCCTCAGAGACCCTGTCTAAAATAAAAGGCAAATCTAGATGATTCATTCCCACAGCCTGCTCCGCTCCAACACCCTCCCCCGCCAACAGAAAAGTCTAGAGGTTGGGCACTAGGTCATAGTATCAGAGAATGCCTGTGTGCCTCTCACAGGCTGGTGGGGTGGTTCCCTTCCAGCTCAATGAATGACAGAAGCTCGTGGAAGGCAGTAGACAAAGAACAGGGGAGCTTCCAGAGAGGCCCATGACCAGGCCATGGGGATGCTGGGGTTAGCAACCAAAGCCACTGGACCCTGTAAACCTGCTGGGCACCACAGAGGCAGAGAGAATGATGAGCGAGAGGAGAGTGGCAGTGGACTTGCCCCCTGGAGCCAACTCCAGCATGCCCCTGCAGAGGCACAGAAGGTCCCTCAGGGGGACACGATCTCCATCCTCCCTTGAGAGCCCTCCAGCCTCTAGGACCAGTGCTGTGGGTAGCCTCATCCGTGCACCCGGAGTCTATGTAGGAGTAGCACCCAGTGGGTGCATAGGTGGCCTCAGTGCCCGAGTAACCCGCCGGGCCCTAGGCATCAGCAGTGTCTTCCTGCAGGGCCTACGGAGCTCAAGCCTTGCCACTGTGCCTGCTCCAGACCCAGAAAGGGATCACACTGCTGCTGAAAACCTGGGGGGCTGTCTAGTGGAATATATGACCAAGGTGCACGCTCTGGAGCAAGTCAGCCAGGAGCTGGAAACACAACTACGGGCTCACCTGGAGAGCAAGGCCAAGCGCTCTGGGGGCTGGGATGCCCTTCGAGCCTCCTGGGCCAGCAGCTACCAGCAGGTAAGTCCTCCAGCTGTGCCTCTAAAGGCTTGCTGGAGCCCTGAGAGGGGATGCTGAAGGCTGCAGAAAAGATGGGGAGGAGTCTGAGGCCAAGAAAGCTGACCACTCTTGTACCCAGACCTCCGGCGGTCTAATGATAACCTTAGCTGCCATTCACTGAGGCTGACGAGGGGCCAGGACCCCCAGGCATAGCACACGCACCACCCCCAAGTCATTCCAACAGTGCTCTGTGACCACACTAGCACTGTGTACACTTTTCAAATAAGAAAACCGTGTACATGGCCCAGGTTCACAAGCTAACAGAGCTGTAGTTTTCAACCCGTGGGTTGTAACCCCTTGGGGGTCGCATAGCAGACATCCTGCAGATCAGAGATTTACATTATGACTCATAACAGTAGCAAAGTTACAGTTATGAAGTAGCAATGAAATAATTTTAAGGTTGGGGGGAGGTCACCGCAGCATGAGGAGCTGTATTAAAGGGTTGCAGCCTTAGGAAGGTTGAGAACCACTGTAATAGAAAGACACAGCCGATAGCTGAACCTGGCCTTTTCTCTCCGCAAAGTTGCATTTGTGCTGTTATCTGGGGCTGCCTCTGTCACTGTCAAGTGTTTTCAAGCCATCGTAGAACCAAAGACCATTGAGTGGATGTGCTATTAAAAGATGGCTAAATGAAGGTGTGCTTCTATACCCACGTATAACAGGCAATAGGGATCAACGGGAATATGGTATACTGATTTTCAATTTCCTATTACCTGTTAGGGGTGTACTTGTGTGTACATGTGTAAAAATAGGTGAAGTTGGTGTTAATATTATCTTATTTAACTCAATATAGCAAAAATTATTTCAGCATGAAATCAATATAAAAATACCAGCACAACAGTTTAGATTTAAATAGAACTTTCTGGATGGCAGAAATGTCTTAGTCTTGGCCGTCTGTTGTGTGATTTCTCCTGGGCAGATATGAACAAGAACACTTGCATCCCAGACAGGGTGCCACCAACAGATCAAAGAGTCTACTCAAATGTACCTTGGTGACCAGTGAGATCATTGGGGTTACTTACAGGAGTATAGTTGATTCAAAGGAAGCTGCATCCCTGAAAAGTACATGGGTGATGCTTATGAAAGCTGCACCCCTGGAGCACCCTGCCCAACTTTCAGGCAGCTCTGTGGAAGTCTCTCTTCCCCAACAAGGGTTTATCGCATGCATATATAACTGGGGGGGGGGCGCACTCATAACTTGCTGAACTCAGTAAGTTTTCTTAAGCTTCCTGATCTTAGGAACCACCCTCCTCCCTCCCAAAGGGAGGGATTTCAACTCAGGAAAAGAGCTACGCAACACCCTCTGTTCCATCTGAGCCCTTGGGATGTGGTTATGAGACGAAGGACTTGACGTTTTTTGCTTTACTTGGATTCTATTCCTTCTGATCACTACGTAGAGCAGATAGTCATCTTGACGGGCAGGGATGCAGAGGCCTCCCGTCCTTCTCACCTGGTCAGGGCTGTGTCCTATTCTCTGGGATAATTTCTGTAGAGATCCAAGCTCATCCCTCAGTTCTCGCAAGCTGTGGTCTCAAGGCTGGAATGGTACCAACATAGCCCATCTCAGCTGGTCTCTCTGTGGGTAGCTGACTTCTCTCTCCCCTACCTCCCCACATGCTGGCCTTGGGATCCCTGCACACTAAGTCAGTCTCTAATCTAGCCAGAAGCAGCCAAATCCCATTTGTTCCCTGGAGTCAGGCATGCAGCCTGAAACTATCTGTATGTGGTTGGGCGGTGTCAAGCAGGGGCAGACATGGAGTCCCCATTTCATCCCATGATGCTGCTTCTTCACGGTTCTCAGCACACACACACCCCAGAGAAGGAAAGTACAACACTATCCTCTGGCTGGTGTAGCTGTTCTGCACACATTGTTGTAAGGGAGAGCCTCAAACTTCCAGGGCCTCACAGCCTGTCTAAGAGGTAGCCAATCCTCAGGGAGTCCCTGCAACCATCTAGATTTCAGATACGTATAACATATTAACCCCTAGAATATCCCAGATATTCCAGCCCAGCAGCATCTGCTGGACAGTATGACACCTGGATGCCATGCACATGTGCCGGGAGGGAACCAGACATCACATCATAGTTAGAAAGTTCAACCACAGAGCCTAGTGAGAAGCTGCATATTGCAACTGGCTACGAAAACTTTTACAGTGCCTAAGCCTCAGTTTCTCATCCATAAACTGTGGATTTAATAATGTCTCCACAATCCAGCAACTCTACAACCTATAGACTAGACAGCTATAAAACACCTCAATAGAACAGTCATGAAGAATGGACACCAAGACTTCAGCTTCTGCTCCTGGTGGTCAAAGTCCAAAATGGCAGCCACTTTCCTCTAAAGCATCCATGAATGCCTAGATAGGAACACATCCCCCTCCTCCCCATTCTCTTCCTCGATTTTAAGATTCACGCTCCTGATTCCTCAGCCTTAGAACCACTCGGGCCCCTTCTCCTGCTCAGCACTGAAAGCAAGTAGGAAAAGTCCCAGGGGGTGGCCTCTGAGACCAAAGGACCAGGAAACCCAACTCCTGGTCCAGTGTCAGGAGGCTCTGCTTCCTTGCTCTGAGCTCCTGACTTTTCCATCAAGCAGGTTCCTATCCAGAACCAGCTCTGGCAGCAGCAGCAGATTCTTTTCTCCTCAATAGCCAAACACAAGCTTGCGCCGAGAGACCTCCCTGTGCCCAGCTGCAGATAAAACAGCCGAGAGGAGCATTGGTGTAGTGAATGTCAGTGCAGGCTGGAGCTCAGCCAGGGCGAGGGAGAAACTCTCTGGGGAAGAGCAGGGGATGTGGAGTTCTAGAACTGGATATGGAGGAGTGTACTGGGCTCTCCACAGGGAGAAGGCAAACCGAAATCAAAATTATTGAAAGGTCTAAGAACTGGGGTTCTAAATAGGCTATTTTCTCTCCCTTGGGGAGACAGCCTATATGCTGAACATTTGTCTGTTTGGAGAAACTGCTAGAAGGCTGAGGGTGCCATTCAGTGCCCCATTCTCTCACCATGGAGGCTGTGGGCCTGGCGTTGCAACCACACTGACAGCTGACCTCACCCACTAGGTGAAAAAGGCAGTGGGATCAGCATTGAGACCAACACCCTGTTGTCTCTGAAAGGAGGCCAGAGGGGCCGAGCAGAACTCTGAGCTGTTTTAATGTCTACAAAACCCTACATGTATTTCCCAAGGAAAATATTCAATTGCTCTTCCTTTTCTCGTTTAATGTGCACACATGTATGCGTGTGCATGTGTGTGCTGTGTTTGTTGATACAGGGTCCTGGCTAGAATAGCAACTACTATGTAAGCCCAGGCTAGACTCAAACTTGCAACAATTCTCCTGTCTCAGCCTCCCAGGTGCTAGGATTATAGACTTGTACCTCCACATCTTGATCAATCAATTTATATTTCTGATAAAATATAGTTTGGCAGGCTAGACTGTGGGGCAGTGACTGCCAGCTAAGCTTTGTAGGACACTACAATGTGGTTAAAAACATCATGACAGGGCTGGAGAGATGGCTCAGAGGTTAAGAGCATTGCCTGCTCTTCCAAAGGTCCTGAGTTCAATTCCCAGCAACCACATGGTGGCTCACAACCATCTGTAATGAGGTCTGGTGCCCTCTTCTGGCCTTCAGGCATGCACGCAGAAAGAATATTGTATACATAATAAATAAGTAAATAAATAAATATTTAAAAAAAAACATGACAGAGGAGCAGATATTTTGGGAAATTCTTAGGGACAGAGATGGCTAAGATTGGCAGAACATTTTCAGTAAGTCAGGGAAGAAAAGGGAACATGTGGCCGCTACTTAGAGGTAGCCCTAAGTTGTTTCCTAAGAAGGGAAACGTCTGATTTCCTAAGAGGTCTGGCTATATAGAGTGTATCTGAGAAGGATGAAAAAGCACAGAGAGGCAAACCTGTGGCTCATACACCCCACTCAGTCACTCTTAAATCTTAGAATACCTTGCAATGTGGGGCTCTTGTTGAAGAATGGGGGACACGTTGGTCCATGTAATGAAAAACATAAGTAGTACCAAGTCTGGAAACTTTGAAACCAAATGGTCCCAAGGTTAAGCTCAGACCCTGTCACTTGCCACCTATGTGACCTTAAGTCAGTCGGCTTCTGCAAAGATGTCTGCATATCTAGGTTTCTTGTAGTAATGAGGGTTTCTGGAGATGTCTTTGACATGATAAAGTATCTCTAAAGAGGATGCATTAGAGGCCCACTTGGGAAATTAGAATTGAGGAAAGAATATATACTCCGTCTGCTAATGTGGAACTGGTTAGAGATGGTTGCCTATGCAATCAGAATAGAAAAGTGTAAGAATTAGAAAGGAAGAGAAAAATGCTGGTTCTTTCTAAAAAAAAACCTAGAGAGCTCAATGTAAAAATTGTACAACAAACAATAAACTTTAAGTCACAGGTTATAGAATTCCACCAAAAAATGTTGTTCATATATGTAAATATATGTATATATAAAATAACTGAACTGATAAATTCATTTATCATATTCTAATATAAAATGCCTCTGAAGAAACTTAAAGATCCAAATTCTAGGGATATAACCCTTTCAAAAACCCAAAGTCTTGAATAAAAGAAAAGAAACATATACCTAAATTGAAAGATTTGGTAACTTAAAGACAGCAGCTTCCCTGAGTTATTTTAGAAATTTAATGCAAATTTATAAAGTTAATGCAAAATAGATTAAAAATTAGAATTGATAAATTTAATGCAAGTTAAGTTTATAAATTTAATGCAAATTCTATTTTTACTCCAGTTTCTTTCACCTTTAGCTAGGTAAGTTGACCAAAAATGTTATTTGTAGGAACAAAAAGATTAAAAGATCCAGAAAAGAAAAAAAAAATAGAGCAAGAGGGAAATAAAGAGAGTGGCAAATATTTAAACATATTATAAAAACTCTATAATTGCAGGGCATGGTGGCCCAAGCCTGTAATCTGAGTACTCGGGGGCAGAGGCAGGAGGATTGTGACTTTGAAGCCAGCCTCAAAGCACCAAGGGACTAGATAGGTAGTGAGAGGCAGATCACTTGCCTGGCGTGCAGAGGCCTGGATTCCCTCCCCACCACCACAATAAACAAGCCTAGGAGGGCAGGGATGCCAAGCTTCGATCTGCTTTCGCCATCTACCAGTTAACTCTAGGCTCAAGCAGACAGGTTTCAGAAGGGCAGCCTTCAGGTTTCTTGAAGGAATGTGAACGTGGACAACTAATCTAGCCCCCATGTTGCAGGTGCTATCTATAAAGGAGCCAATGGGAAGCTGACAATGTGTTGTCCAGCTCTGTGACCTCCCAAACCAAGAGCAAATAATATCAGGTGCCTTGTAGGGTCTTTTCTGCAGCCCAGTTCCCCTAGTCTTTGCTTGTTGTTGGCATGGACATCTTGAACTCCACGAGCTTTAGCCTTGTTTACATAGGAACTTTACATATGTGAACATTCTGTGGCCTAATCTAACATTTTACAACGAACCCTATGAGAAGTTTGCTTTTAAAGGGCAATGGGTGAAGAGCCCAGAGTTTACTTGCCTTTTGCCCTTGGGTTATGGGTTATGGAGATCCCCCTACCTGTCTCGGCAATGGGCTTTCTTTCAGCTCTATACGCTTCACTATTGTGAGAACATTAACCTTAGGACTGAGAAAGTCCTAAGTGGAAGAGCGCCTGCCTAGCGTGTGCAAGGTCCTGATCTTAATCCCCAACACCAGGAAAAAGAAAAAAATGTTTCATCTTATAAAATACAATGGCTTCCTAGGAATCTAGATCCTTCCAAGACAAAGCAGGGAAGTTCTCTAAGCCTCACAGAATCAGGATCTATCCACGGCTATGTCCTCAGAGGAGAAGAATAGCCCCATCCCAACAGGCTTCTCCAGACACAGACATCCATATTTGAGAGCAGTAGGAGGGGCCTACTAACGGACCACACTCTCCAGAAAAAAAAAAAAAAATAAAACTTAATCCAGGCAGCTGGCACAAGAGCCGAGGAGAAATGGGTGGTTGGGGAGAATGAGCGGCTGAGGCAAGCAGAAAGTGGCACGGGGTCCCCAGCGGTCCCCCGGGGCCTGAGGTTGAGCCACTGAAGCTGAGGACTTCATTTAGGCAAATAAGACCTCGTTCATCCTTGTCTGCCAGGGGAGCTGCTCAGAAAGACTCATTTGTCTGCTTTAAACGAGCGAGCCTGGTGACCACAGATGCATTATTCAACAGAAACGAGGAGTCGCTTCAGCCGTCAGCGGGAGGTAATGAAGAGCCGCCAAGGATCTCCCCCCCCCCCATACTGGCTGGCTGTTGGGAAACAACTTACAATTTATTTATTTACGTATCTATTTATTTCAGGGGCCATTGCTTAATTGACAGTCTTGGCAGAGACACTGCAGTGTAGGGAGAAGAAGGGGCATGAGCCGGGCTCTGGAGACGCTGGCTGGGCAGAAGATAAGCCACTGTCTGAACACTAACTGGCCCAGCCCTGGCGGGGTCCTCCCTCCCCTTCTCTCTCCTCCCCAGTTCCTCCCCGCAGGCCCAGCTGGTCAGAACCTTTCTAGGTATCACGCCATACCTTAAATTTCACACTCCCTTAAACTTTAGGATATCTTCGTTAGCTTCCCCTCACCCTCAAGACAGGGCCCCTTCGGGGGCAGCTCTGAGCAGTGCTAACTAGCAGGTGACATTTTTTAACTGTTCAATTTGCCATGAAAACCGGAGCATCAAGTATGTCTTGGTTATTTATCCGCATGATGAGACGAACTTCTCTTGCGAAAATCCTTCCCAGGGGAGACATAAGCAATGTCTACCCCTCCTCCTAACACCCAAAAGTCAACTGTGGAGAACCATTGAGTTTATCAGGCTCCCTTAAAGAGCCCAGATGAGGGGTTACTTACTGGAACGTGGATGTGTTACCCAGAGGAGACGATGACTTTTCCAGGGCCACCTAGACGGAGCCCCCGCCACTAATCTTTCTTATGTACTCTAGCTCTTCCCCGAGACCACGTGCAATCCAGGCAATGCTGCGTACACCGGGCGGTAGGGAGCAGCTGGATGCCCAGGTGAGGGTCCTATGACCCTCCCCACGCTTCAACAAGCCCAGCTGGGCTGATTTTTGCAGGCAGCACAGCTGAACTCCCCACCATGGTGGTTGTTTGGCTCAGAGGGTACGGTGGATCAAGGGGGCACAATTCAGACAATAGCCTCTAGCTGTACTTTTGTTCAGTTTATCATGATATTTGGTTTCTTGAGATAGGAGTCTCAAACTCATGATCCTCCCACCTCAGCCTCCTGACCCCTAATTTATAAAGAAACCGAGGCCTACAGAAATTCACTCCTCTCTGAGTTTCTACCACGGGCAGGATCACCTCGGTGTGTTTGCCTCCAGTCCCCACAAGATATTGCTAAAGCTCCCTGGCGCCTTCATTTATAAATCCAGAGGGATCTCTCTAAAACGCCACCATCTACTTTGAAAACCCTCTGCCTGTTAAAATGGAGCAGCGCCGGCCGCTGTGAGGTGCTTAACCTGTGGTACGGGTCTACACCGCTCACCTTTTCCGCCTCTTTTTATCTAGAAGGCCATGTCACCAACGGTAGCTTAATCTTCCCGCAGGCACAGCCACAACACAGAACTAAGGGCTGTAACTAGGATGCAGGAAGCTGGGGCACCTTCCAGCTCTTCAGTCAGCTCCAGACTGGATTGAAAGTTTAATAGCTTTGCTTTCCGGGAATGGCGAGGTCTCCCTTGGGATTCTATCTTTTTCTTTTGCAATGATGTTCAGACTCAGAACAAAATAATGTGCCGAGCAGTCAGCCCTCACGGCAGGACACCTTCATCTCACTGGAACTCAGGGGGTCCCTGGGGTGCGAGGTTCCAACTTCCCCAAGCCACTGTTTCCTGGGAGGTAGGCAGCAGCCTGTGTGGGAGGGAGAGACTTCTGCCTAAGACAAACTTGCTGTGGGGTTTCCAGAGATTGCAGGGTGGGCTCTGGGCCCTCTGCTGCCCCCTAACGCTGAGTTTCATGCCAGTCCAGAGACTAAGGGCTCTTTGAATGTAGTGTGAGGGGACACCGGGTGTTGGAGCCTAGATGGTGGCCCCCCATCCTGAGGTTCTCTCTCAGTCTAGGAGACACGAGCCTGTTAAAAGCCACCAAAGATGACAGAGAATATTCTCTCAGGGACAAGACCATGAACATACTATAGCCACAAAGAATCATTCGGGGGGGGGGGGGGGGGGGGGGGGAGAGATGGCTCAGTGGTTAAGAGCATTGCCTGCTCTTCCAAAGGTAAGGTCCTGAGTTCAATTCCCGGCAACCACATGGTGGCTCACAACCATCTGTAAAGAGGTCTGGTGCCCTCTTCTGGCCTTCAGGCATACACACAGACAGAATACTGTATACATAATAAATAAATAAAATAAATATTTAAAAAAGAAAGAAAAAAAAGAATCATTCTGGGGACACCTAATGTGTCTGAAGGAGGAACCTTGGGAAGGCCTGTACTGGCAGTTGGGGGGAAGTAAAGGCTTGCTGTCAAGGTGGGGTTGCCTGGTGACTGGAAACCACACTAATATTTACCCAGGAGGAGAGAGGCTGAGAGAGGCAGCCAGAGGGCAGCAGAAACAGCAGCTGCTCAGCCCTATTAAGACCTGTGTTCAAGAAAATCCTTGCCTCTGTTCTGATATAACCACCACAGGCCCTGGTCTCTGCCTCTCTCCACCATCCCAGAACGCCACATCTGATGATGGCCAGGCCGTGAGCATTCACAGACCAGTGAGGAATCAGTGCTGGCTGCCGACCGCAGAGCTGTGGTCTGACTTCTTCACATCCACCACACCAGGCTTCCTCGGTCTCCCTGTCCACAGCACAAAAGGCCAAACCAACAGAGCTAATATCCTAAGGTATCTAACATCCTATATATCTCCCAGGACTCTGGAGGCCCAGGGCTGATGAGTTTCTTTAGTCCTGCTGTGCCTTTAAAAGGCGGAGCCCCTCAGCTGCTCCATGAAGCACATTGGTAGGACTCAAGCCCTGAAGGAAATGGCTGACAGTTCTCTGCTTGTGGCTGCACCACTTGGTCTCTGCCCTCGTCCCCTGGATGTCCATATGCAGATTTCCCTTGGCATGAAGGCGTCACAAATCACTCAAGATCAAGCCCTGCCCCAATAGCCTCATCATCACTTACTACATCTGCAAAGACCGTGTCTCAGAAACAGTCCTAGGGTTGGGATTTCATTGACTCTTGGGGCAGTCTACAGTGAGAGCCATAGCGGCCGCTGTTGGTTGCTTTGTTTTTGTTTTGTGGTGTTGTTGTTGTACCGTATATTCCTGACTTCTCACATCCTCTTCTAGTTCTCCAAATGTCACCTCACAAGTCCACAACTGCCGATATTTTTGCATCTAAACTCCTTCTTTCTTCGTTTGAAATGACATTCTGCCCTCTGTCAAATCATGTGGAGCTTGGAATTCCCTGGGGCCAGCTGTGGGGCAGACCGCCCAGGAGAGAACTGTGTGACTGGGCCAGTTTACACTACCTCTCTGAACCCTTTTCTCAGCTCTTAAGTGGAGGGACCAGCTCCCCAGGTCTCGGGAAGTAAGTTAGATTCCAGTTCATGACCCTAGAAGGCACGTGAAATTTCGTTGACCTCTCTGGTTGCTCCCTGGCTTTGAGCCCATTAGACAAATCCCTTTTACTCAGAGGTTCATCTGTAAAATCAGAAGCAGGATTCTCTGACCTCCCAAGCCTCCCACGACAGACCATCCTACCTCCTGTGCTGCAGGCAAAAACTAAGAGTAAAGAGAGGCACCCTTCCTCCATCCCTCAATGCTTTGAAACCTGCCTCTGTGGCTAACCAGGTGGGAATGCTTGGCCCATGTGGCCCTTTCATTCCTAAGATTCTGATGGCGACCTGTGTGCCCCAGAAGAGATGAAACACCTGTTTAATTAACCTCACATACCTGCCAGGGTACGTCTCAGGTGTTGCTGGATAAACTTGTCTATGGGTTAAATGAGAGCAAGCCAAGTCCACATATGATCTGAGGTCATAAAAACCCAGATTAAATTAAATCAACACACAGCTGGGATTCCTGAGTTGGCCAGCCCTAGCGCTGTGCCTGCCTGCAATGAATATTCATGAGCTGCCCTCATCGTCCTATAAACAAACGGCCATTCCAACCCTGGTCCCCTGGCAAACCCTCCCTTGAGGGCCAAGTCCATGGCAGTCATTCTCAGCCTGCTCAATACACTGAGAATCCCCAGTAGCTGAAGTGTGGTAAGGTCTTCCTTGCATTTTGCAACGATGACATGATACCAGAAAACAGGAAAGGACCGAAGGACGACAGGAAGGCAAGGGAAGACCAAGAGGAAGTCAGGCAGGCAGGAAGATGAGTCAATCCATGGCAGCAGCTTGTAGTGTGTGCTACAGATCCCCCAAAGAACTGAGTTCACATTCTGGCTTTGCCATGACTTTGTGACTTATAACCTCAGCCTCTCTGAATGAAATGCTATGATCTGTAAAACGAAGATAGAATTCTTACACTGGGTTGTTGTGAGTCTTAAAATTTTTATTTCAAACCTTTATTATAGGGCCTGGACATAATGAGCATTCAAATTAACTTGGAGTAACCAGTGTCCTCATTTGTGAATGTTAAATAATAATAACCATGAACGTGCATAGCATTTCTAGCCAGTCTGCCGAGCAGACTCCATAGGGGAAGGAATACAGATAGCATCTATACAGTGGCACATAGGGATGGGCCCCTGGTGTCGCTTTGTGGCCAGCAATCCCGGAGTGGCCTCTGAGCCAAACCCAGAGCTGAAGGAGGCCCTCCATGAGCCGGAGTAGGGGGTGCAGGGAGGAATCCCAGGCTGTTGCCGCTTAGCAAGGGGTGCCACCTTCTGGTTGCTCTAGGAGCTGAGGTGCGAACTGAGCCTCTCCAGGCCCTTGCAAATGTCCCTTGGGTGTCAAGTTCCGGACTCCTCAAATCATCTCTCTATTAGAGCCAACTTGATTTGGGAGGCCAGCCGCACAATCCATGCCACACTGCAGCCCAATCCGATCATGTCAGAATCTCCATGACAGGTCTCAATTTCTTACGAATTCAAAATCAACCATAAAACCTCCATCTGCGCTGAGACAATGCATAGCCCATATGCCCGGCCCTGTTGTCTGCTGTTGCTGTTTGAGACAGAAGAAACCCCTTTACTCTCTGAGTTTCATTTTGCGTTGCTTTTGGGGTTTAGGCCAGAGCTTGAATTTAGAAGGAGAGCTCCAAGTTCGGAATCCTATTCTTCAAATGCTTTCCCAGGTTCATCCCACCTGCGCCTCCCTCCTCTGAAGAGGAAGGAGATAATTGCAGCTGCCATCATGGCCGTGGTCCTTCTGAAGCTTACAGGAGTACAGCGGGAGGGAGGACAGCTTTGTCAGGGTGGGGTTAGACTACCTCGTCTCAGCCTGAGTGTGTAATTAGTGTCACACTTAAGTACAGAATCTTTCACGATGGTGGCATGCATTGGCCCTGCCCCCTTCCTTGTAGCAGCCTGACAGTGCGACATTTATCACAGTAGTTGCTATGGGGCTGTCGCAGATTCCCCTTTTTATTCTGCTCATTTCTGAGGCTTTGAATGCAGTCTGCCAAGTACCAGGCACGATGAGAATTCAAATATTAAAGAGTCAGAGTCGTATTACCCTGGGGCCTGGAGTCCAGGAGGAATGATGAATCAACACATCCACACACGGGTCCAGTCACATTGCGATGTGTCAGCACAGCGCTGGGCATGTGACAGAGACGGCCAGGAGGGACATGGGAGGTGTGGTCAAAACCCAAGGACCTCTCCCTGGATCCCTTTTAACCCACTCGGTGGAAGGCAGACCCTGCGTCTGCCACTGAGTGGAAATACGAGTGGGGTCACGGTTTTTGTCTGATCACTGGTAACCAAAAACAGCATGGTCACCAGACATGGTGCTGCAGATGGCTTTTTTATGAGTACCAAACTCAGGTCCTCAGGCTTCCTTGGCAAGCACTTTTACCTGCAGAGCCGCCTCTCTGGCCTGGCCCCAGTGCATGCTTGCAATTCCAGAGCTAGGGAGACACAGGGTTCCTGACCAGGCAGCCTGGGCCAACTGGTGAGCTCTAGGTCCTAATGAGAGACACTACCTCTACAAAAAAAAAAAAAGATGGAGAGCCCCTGGGGAACGACACCCAAGGTTCTCCTCCTTGTACATGTATGTACATAGAGGTGCAGACATGTACGTGTATACACATACAGACACAGACATGCACGCACACAAAGGATCTGCTCTGAACACCTGAAATCAGAAAGGAGCCCCGGAAACTTGGAACCCTGCATATTTCTGAGTACCACAAGTCCATCTGATAAGGGTGAACACCTAGGAGATAAATCTCATCAGAGGAAAGTTAAAAATAACTGCTTCCAAGTAGCTTCTTCTTAGCA
This sequence comes from Alexandromys fortis, assembly GCF_014885135.2. Classification (NCBI taxonomy): domain Eukaryota; kingdom Metazoa; phylum Chordata; class Mammalia; order Rodentia; family Cricetidae; genus Alexandromys; species Alexandromys fortis. The sequence goes on along the minus strand of NW_026067915.1, from coordinate 4,343,446 downwards.
CACAGAAAGGACCTTCGGGAGATCTGGGCAATGTGGACTGTCCTCATCCCCATGGCCTCCTGTGCCTGTCTACAGCTGCCTTACCCACTGTTTTACCCTGTTTTACACTGCCTTACCCAGGTCTGCAGCGAACTGTGCTCCACCTCATGACTGTTACCCTGGGGACCTGTCCTCCTTTGTACCCATTCACTCCCAGTGGCTCCCACCTCGGTCCCAGCACACTTTCCCAGAAAGAATCTCTGTAGTAGACCCCAAATGTGTTGACCCCTGGACCAGTTAATTTTTTTCTAGTTGACTTTGTTTAATGTCGCCTTGCTTTTTCTTTAATTATGAAATATTTCAATATAAAAAGAGTACCCAGTGCTCAGCATGTCAACCCTTAATTTAAATATGACACACTTTATTTTAAGCAAAACTCAAAGATTTTAGATATAATTGAAACCCCTTTGTGCAGGGTAAAAGTTGCAGTTCAATCCATAGAATGTCTGCGTACAGGGTCCAGTTTCCCAGGGACTACTGATGTCTATTTTATCCATTCATATCGCTACTGGAAGGGGCTCATTCACATTACAGAAAGCAATATATATAATAATATATTACAAGCCATATGTATATAATAACCATCAGGCAGTGACGGCACATGCCTTTAATCCCAGCACTCAGGAGGGAGAGGCAGGTGGATCTCTTAGTTAGAGGCCAGCCTGGCTTTAGAAAGAGTGCCAGGACACAGACAAACCCTTTCTTGAGATGATGATGATGATGATAATAATAATAATAATATACTACTGAGTATGTCATTGTTATCATTATCATGACTACCAGTACTTTGGTGATGTTAGGATTGAACCTGGGGCCTGATACATGTTAGTCTGGTATTCTGCTACTGAGCTATAACCCTCAGTCTCTTCTTACTTTTTAAGACAGGGTCTCACTAAAATCCCCAAGCTGGTCTTGGAACTTATCCTATAGTCCAGGCATGCCTTGAATTTGCAACCTCCTGTCTCAGTCTACAAAGCGGCTAGAATAAGAAGACTGTACCACCATGCCAAACACTGTTAATCTTTTCTAAAATTACCCTCATAGAAACATCCAGAATAATGATCAACCAAACACCCTGGCACTATAACCCAGCCAAGCAACATGCCAACTTGACCATTACAGTATCTACCTCGGTGACTCTCTGCCCTGTTTTCTGAGACAGGGTCTCTCCTTGAACCTGGAAGTCACTGTTCTAAGCTGACTAGCAGGCGAGCTCCAGGTGTGTGCCTCCACGCCCAGCTGTTTTACACAGGTTCTAGGATCCAAACCCAGATCTTCATGCTACACGTTACCCACAGAGCCGTTTCTCCAGCCCTGCGAATCAGGTTTTATTAAAACGCAGCCCTTCCCATCCGTCTATTAATCATCTCTGACTGCTTTCACACCAAGAGGGGTGGGCTGGTGCATTGCAGCAGAGACATGTGACCTGTGGAGCCTGAAATATATATTATCTGACCACTGATAGCAAAGTTGAGGCTTGCTGTGGGCAGTACGCAAGCAGAATCCCCAACGGCTGTGTAGCGCTGCCGGTTGGCTCTCAACTGGCCTCGCAGATTTCCCTCCCAGAGCCTTTAGGGAGGCCTCTGTCTTCTTCATATGCCCCTCTCATTAATCTCCTCGGCACTGGTCTGGTTGTGTGTGACTGATTTCTCCCTGTCTCACGTGCTTGACTCTTTAACTGCGTATCGCCTACTCATCAATAGGCTTAGATGTTTATTTATGATTAGCATACACCTGGTACTGCTGCACTAAAGCTGCCCTGCTTCATGAGAAGAGAGGAGAGGAGAGGAGAGGAGAGGAGAGGAGAGGAGAGGAGAGGCAGCACTATTTGGTGTTAGGACAGTGGTTTAATCCCAGCGGGAAGGCAGATGGCTGAGCATAGACTTTTGCTGGCCTGCCCTGGAGAGGGAGCGCCATGAAAAATAACCAGCTAGCTGGAAGGATTTTGCAGGCTGAGGATGCTCAGCTGGGAAGTAAAACAAGTTGGCCATCCGCCCAAAGTGTCTGACAGCCAGGGGCGCCTACATCGTAATTCTCCGCAGAAAGGAACTCTATTTCATGCCGGCATCCATAATACAGCCGTCTGGTAATTAAACCAGTTTGTTTTTTTTTTTTTTGTCCTGCCTTTTGACCTTAGAAAATAAAACATCTGTGCTTATAAGAGGGGGAGAGTATATGAGAAAGGAACTGTCCGTAGTTGATACAACAAGAAATTAGGCTATTTATAATCACCAAGACAGCCCGTAAAAAGGAAGGGAGGTGGCCTGTGACAGCCAGACAGTCAGTCTGGAAGTCAGAGCGCCATGTCGGAGGCTGGAAATCATGACATCCACAAAGACGGGGGAATGGCACTGGCATTAAACCAAAGAAGAGCAGAATCTGCTGAATGGCGTGTCAGGGGAAAAAGCACTCAGGCAAGAGAATGCTGCTGTATGCAGTCTTTAGGGCTATTGGATTCTAAAAATCACATGTATAGTGCACCCACAGGTCAGGGGAGTTTTTACAGGTATTTTTCCTTCATTTTTGCTTTGTTCCAAGACATGGCCTCATTATTGTAGCCCTGTATGACCATAAACTTGTGATCCTGCCTTAGCCTCCCTAGAGCTGTGTTCCACTATGTGGGTACCATGGTGTGTATACCTGCCTGACTATATGTAGTATCTTGACAATTTTTAAAACTGAACCACAAGAACAAGAAAACACAAAGATTAATGAAATGTTAATAAATATTCCAGATAAGGTGTGCATAACGACCTCTGAAGTGAGGTCAGAACTTGATGAGAGCAGAGGTCTTTAATTAGACATAGAATTTTAACTGTTGAAACACATGTGGGAAGTCATAATTCTGATCTCTCTACATCAGTGTACCATTATATATTTGAAATCTTCTATAATATATATGTTTGCTTTTTAAAATTGTTGTTGGTCAGAACAAAAGAGCCAGGCGAGAAAGCCCAAGGCTGTTATCTCAGCACTAACCTGGATGCTGAAGCAGGAGTGAGAGACAGTCACTGGTGGAGGGACACAAAGGCCAGTGGAGAAAAAAGACGGAAAAAGATGAGGATACAAGACAGCATGACCACTGTGGAAATGCCCAGGGCAGCCTGGACTGGGCTTTGAGGATGGATAGGAGCTTACCTAGCAAAAGGAAAAAGTATGGAAGCGGGGCTGGGTAAGGCTTGCTCCTGACACCGCTAAGGATAGAATGAGGCCAGAGCTGGAATCTAGATGAGCTAGCCAAAAATAGTTCAGCCCCTGATAAGAGATAAAGCTAGAGATAAGCAAGGTCAGGTTATGGGGGGCCTTGGGCGGCAAGCTAAAGAGGGAGGGTTTATCAGGGGCACACCTCAGGATAGGGTAGGGCTTTCCAACCTATGGGTCACCTATGACTTTCACAGGGGCCACAAGTCCTACATATCAGATGTTTACATTATGATTCAAAATTGCAGTTATAAAGTGGAAACAAAGACAATTTATGGTTGGGGGTCACCACCTCATGAGGAATTGTACTAAAGGGTCCCGGCATTAGGAAGGTTGACAACCACTGGTCAAGTGGAAGGGGGCAGAGGCTGGAAAGTGGAAGTGAGCAGTAAGAGGGGGTTCAGCTGGCTACCCAACAGGGTCCCCAAGGTCACTGAGACTTGACCTGTACTCAAACCAGATTTCTTTGGAGCTATTCAAATGAGAAAATGACTCAAGTGGCGTCTCTGATGTTTCAGGGTCTAGGAAGCAAGTCTTACCCAGTTTTGGTTCTCCACAAAAGAGTATGGCAGCTTGTCAATTCAGCTTATAGCTTCTGTACCAGGCCCCACACAGCCAATAATGGGGCTTTCCCTAGTCAATCAGCAAGCAAGAACTAGTAAGAGCACGCTGGTAATCCCAACATTCTGCCAGCTGAGGTAGGGAGCATGCGTGTTCTAGGCCAGCCTGGGCTATATAGTAAGATTTCATCTCAAAACAAAACCTTGGTAGTCATCACAATCCATAGTAAATGATTTGGAGAAAGCCAGCTAGGCAGAGATGAGCAGAGAAGAGAATGTTCTACCTGAGGTGAGGTGGTCAGAAAGAGGAGACTTCTAGGCAGAGGCAGTAAGGCAGTCGAGTGTGATCAAGAAAGACAGACCAATGGGATCCAGAAAGACCAGTGGGATCCAGAAACACAGATAAGTGGGATCCAGAAAGACAGACCAGTGGGATCCAGAAAGACAGACCAGTGTGAGCCAGAAAGACAGACCAGTGTGAGCCAGAAAGACAGACCAGTGTGAGCCAGAAAGACAGACCAGTGTGAGCCAGAACAACCAGACCCCAGAGTGACTGAACCTGTGAAGAACTAGAACACAGACAAGCATGTAGGGTGTTGATGGCCACTGTTTTAGGCTCAATCTTTATTACGAGTTGTCCTGGCTCAGTTTATGTCACCTTGACACAAGCTAGTTACTGGAGAAGAAGGAGCCTTGAGAAAACACCTCCATAATATTGGGCTGTAGGAAAGCCTGTAGGGCATTTCCTTATTTAGTGATTAATGTGGAAGGGCCCAGAAGAAGGGCCACCCTTGGCCTGGTGCTCCTGAGTTCTAAAAGAAAGCAGGCTAAGCAAGCCGTGTGAGCAAGGCAGTAAGCAGCACCCCTCCATGGCATCCTGCCTCCAGGTTCCTGCCCTCACTGCTTTTGGTGATGTACTCTTATATGGAACTGGGGGTGAAATAAACCCTGTCCTCTTCATGTTGCTTTTGGTCATGGTGTTTCACGACAGCAACAGTAGCCCTAACCAGGACATTAATACAAGAGGCACCTCTGAGGAATTTGATTCAGTCAGGTTAGGGTGACATGATCTCATTTGGGGGGGAGGGTTTAGAGCACCCTGAAAGCAGAATGAAGACTACATTGGAAGAAAGTTTAAGGTATAGCTCAGGCATAGACAACTTGCCTGTGTCCCATCCCAGTTGCCACCCCTCACCATCAAAATAAAAGTACGTTGAAGGAGCAAACACTGGGTAAGATCACCTAGGGTGGATGATAGTGATGTGCACAGCAGACGTGGAGACAGAGACAGACAGCTTGGCCTGAGAGGCAGCATGGAGGTAGAATAGACCAAACTCAATGTTGGATCAGATGTGGGAGATGAAGACGTTAGGTTTGAGATGCCTGTACAACTGCCACATAAGGAGAAAGTGGGTGTGCATGGCTGGACTTGAAGGGGAATTTCAGAACTAAAGATATAAGTGTGGAAGTCAGCCAGGCATGATGATGTCACCTTTAATCCCAGTACTCAAGGGCCAGAGGCAGGTAAATCTCTCTGAGGCCAGCCTGCTCTATACAATGAGATCCTATCTCAAAAGTAAAATAAAATAAGTAAATAAAACAAATGTGAACACCAGGAACGCACACAGTTTCATGTCATATAAACCCTGCGGAAGGATGAGATCACTTACAAATGAGAAGCCCTAGAGCCACCTCTGAGAACTGGCTGCTTTTAGAGCTCTAATAAGGGGAAATTAATTAGCGTAGTAGGAAGGGCAGGAGAATGGTGTCATAGAAGCCAAGGAGCAAAAGCGCGTCCTTGGTGACACGTGTAAGAGGGGGCTTGGCAAGATGGCTGTCTTCAATGTGACAGAAGAGAAGGGTGACTGGGGTGCTAGGGACAGACCTTGACTTCTTGTCCATTTGTTAGAATCAAGTCATGCTGAGCATCCACCCTTACCTGAAGTCAAATCAAAGTGAAGATGTTTCCAAGGGAATCTCACATCACCATGCCAACTGAGTTAATTTCCCAGGAGTCCATTCTCGCCCAGCTCCTCCTTAAGCCTGCAGTTCTAACTGCTGGGACGCCAATGTCTTTAACACTAAATAAAGTATTAATGGCACTGTTGGGCTCACACGAAGGCTGTTTAAAATGCTGCTTGTCTTTGTCTTTTTAAGAAACACAGTCATGGTTCAGTCCCTCACCTACCATTTATTTCAATAACTATGTCCCCAGCATAGGAACAACAGAACATCAGAACATTCAGAACAACAGAACATTCAGAACATCAGACTGAGCAAGACTAGGGTTTTTCCAAGGGCCATAGACAGGAGAAACTGTAAGAAAAAAATATATCAAGCCACTAGATGGAAGTCTTCATTCAATTGCCTATGCACTCAGAAAAAGACACAAGTAAGGGCCCAGAGTGTAGCTCAGCAGTAGAGCGAATGCCTAGCATGCATGAGACCCTGGGTTCAATCCACAGCACAAAAAAAGGGGGGAGGAGAGGAGGGGCTTAGAAGAACAGATGGAGTGAGAGCAATGGCTGAATGCACACACCAGTCTAATTCATCCAACACTCACTGAACAGTTGCTTTGTACAAAAGACAAATGACAATGATAATAAGGGACACCAGGTGTGGAATCCCCCCCCCCCCCCCCCGCCCGTGCCAGGCCGGCTGCTGAGTATTCTCCACACATTGAGTCACTCAGTTCTTATAACTGACCCAGGGAGGAAGTCTTACTGTGGAGGAGGAACCCAGATCTCAGTGTTATCTGCTCTATGGTGAGGAGAAGAGCTAGGTATATAGGAGGAGGCCGCTTGTTTGTCCTGGCTGCCCAGAACCAAAATAACCACACAGAAACTGTATTAATTAAATCACTGCTTGGCCCATTAGCTCTAACTTCTTATTGGCTAACTCTTATATCTTAATTTAACCCATCTCCATTAATCTGTGTATTGCCACATGGCAGTGGCTTACTGGCAAGATTCTAACCAGCGTCTGTCTCAGGCAGAGGATCCATGGCTTCTCTCTCTGCCTCTTCTTCCCAGCATTCTGTTTAGTTTTCCCCGCCTAGCTCTGTTCCCCTATAGCTCTGCTATAGGCCCAAAGCAGTTCCTTTATTAACCAATGAAAGAAACACATAGACAGAAGGACCTCCTACACCATACTAGTGAGAGAGTGTCATCAACTACAGGCTATGTATACTGAATGGAGGCAGAGTGGTTTAAACACGTTGATGATGGGGAAGAAGAGCAGTGTCAGCAATGTTCACCCCAGGCTTTCAGTAACTCAGTCTAAAAAGACTACTCCGTCATGAAGAAGTATCTACCATGTCCTCTCTTCTCTTCAGTCCCTACAACCTACCTTGTCAATGCCACCATCATTTGTCACTAGGAAGACAAATCACTTATACAAGCACAAGAGCTTCCTCCAGTCCTCCATGTCCTCTCTAGCTCCTGCAATCTTCCCTTCCCAGATTGCATCAATACCGTGCTCAAAATCTTCCTATGACTTCCAAGGAAGTTCCCAGCCCTTCCATTGTCTCTGAGGCCCTCCTTCCATAGGTGGCCTTTGCTTGCCTTTTAAACCTCATCTCCCATAGTAGCTGCTCATTCTCCAACAACATGCACAGAACCTGTTGTCGGGTAACCAATAATCACACACAAAAGAGACAAAGGCAAGAATAAAGCTATACGGGAAAGCTGTGTATAAAATAAACATTAGAGTAGGATTTACTAGACAGCCAGGGCTGTGAGATATCCCAGGTGCCCCAGGCAACCATGTGAACAAGAGCAAGGGTTTGCGGGAGGCAATGCTCTACAAAACACTGATTCTCGAAGTTGTGTGTGTGTGTGTGTGTGTGTGTGTGTGTGTGTGTGTATGTGTGTGGAAGCCCCTGTCCAGCAGGCTGCCTGGCACAGACTGAGCAGACCATGAATGGTAGTCATTATAGGATGGTCGTGATGCCTCTCTGTACAGAGCATTTGTTCAACACATGAAGGAGAGGTGGATGGTTAAAACACAAGCTGTTGGTGAGCCAGTCTCAGAGATCCTGAGTCTGACCTTGAGGTAGGGTGTGTTCATTTGACTTTCCCTGAGCTCTAAGGGATGCTGAGGATCACTTTTAAAGAACCCCTGGATAAGGGTACCCCCAAGGACATCTCCATGAGGAGAGGCAGAGGGAAAACCCCTCTGATGGTCATCGCTCCCTCAACAGCCGCTCCTCCCTCAACAGCTGTCCCTGCTTCCTCCATTCTGCCCCAATCGGCCCCTCGGCCTTACTCCATAACCCACCACAGTCTCTCACTGCCCATCCCTGGAACTCACCCATGATGTCCCCTCTGAAAGGATCTCTTGTTTCTCCCTCTATCAGTACTTACAGGTCCTGAGTCCCTTTCCCTCAGGACTACCAATCCCACAATCAGTCACACTGAGCTCTGATTGGGAGGCTTAGTCAGGCTTGAGTTGCTGTAACGAAATACCTGAATAAACAATTTAAATGGAAGAAATGATTCTTTTGGGGACAGAGTCTGAGGACTTCTGGTCCAGTCGGCCAACTTTGCTGTCTCTGGGCTGTCGTAAGGCAGAACATAATGATGGAAGGGAAAGGCATCTAGTACGCAGAGACAAGGGTAAGACACAGCACCAAGAGCATGCCCCTGGGAACTACTTCCTCTAACTAGGCTCCAACCTCCTTAAATTTCTAATACCTTCCAAAATAGCTATAATAAGGCTATAACACTCAAGTCTGCGGGGGACGTTATATATTCAAATCATCACATGCAGTCTCTCAGAAAGGGACCTAGAATTCAAATATAGCTGTGATGGTGCCATTTCAGGTCAGAGGGAGAGCAGAAGAGGATGCCCCATTGGTGGCCCTCCCAGCACTCCCTGCAGCAAACTGCCAGCCTGCCTCCCTTTCAGTGTCACTTCTGAGGACCACTATTCGTTCGTTTCTAGCTTCTTCCTAGAATGTAGGGCCACATGGCTCCAGGGTCATGCATGGGTAGCTCTGCTTGTGGACACAGCATCTGCCAAAGGGTGTACACCGTAATATTTGGTATTGTCGTTGCCTTCCCCTCCTAGAAAGAAAGTCAATCAGAGAGGCAATGCTAATTTGCATCCCTCTTCAGGCATAAATCAGTGAGGACCAAATAATTAATATACATCTCTCGTCGCTTAAAATAGAAATGCTCTTTCTTCTCCAGAGAACATACTCAGCAGAAAAGTTCCCTGGGTACGTAGCTCTTCCCCCAGACCTTATCCACTCGTGGAGAACTGGAAGGAAGGCTAGGGGCGGGGTGGGGTGGGGGGGTGAAATAAGATGATAGAGTCAGTGGGGTTAGCCTAGCCATCTCAGACTTTGTGGAAAAAAGAGACCTCTTTATCTTCATGATGCAACCCCAAAAGGAACCAGATGTCCTGGCTGTCTACAAGGCAAGAACAAGGAAGAAAACTGTCTACAAGGATCTCTAAATTCTGATAAGTCTTTTAGTTTATAACACACACACACACACACACACACACTTGTGAGTCATGCTGACCTAGGGTGGCATTCTGACTCTGCTACGTTCCAGCTATGTGATTTCGGACAGCTTCAATCCTCTGAGCACTATTTTTCTCATTGGTGAATTAAATGTGTTAAGAGCTTTAAATGGGGGTCACAAGCATTTAATGAAGTTGGGAGTATTCAGTATTGATGTCAAGGTGGGGCATCGTCAGTGTCAACAATTGTCGCCCCACAAATAAATCCTGGGGTTTATAGTGTTTGCCAATTCCCCTGGTGTAAATACCCTGACCTTGACCAGCATCAGGCTATTAGCATCTCACTGAATTCAGGGCTGGAAAGAGATTTGGGCTACACAATGCAGCATTTCCACCATCCAGACCCAGTCAAAGTCAGATGTAACGTTCAGTATAACATTGGCGGGGGCTGCCGCCTTTTTAGTCTGAGTATGTGTTGCCTTTGTTTTTAAATTACTCAAGTGTAAGCTCACATAATTTAGCTTTTCGTGATGGAGTGTTTAACAACTACCTCCCAGAACTTCTGAAATATTTATTGCTTCACTCTCACAGTCAGGAAAAGCCAGCTCAGGCACATTGTGGGGCGCACACTTAGGCAATCAACAAACACAGCTTCCCTTCCCCCTTGCCTCCCTTCTTCAGTTCTGGGAAGGTTTTCTGAAGGTTTTCCCTTACAGGCTCCATGTTTTGCCTTTGTTCAGGACCCCTCTGGGCCACCATACCAGGTTAAGTCTGTACTAAACCCCAGCAAAGGTTCCAGCCCTCCTCATACCACATAACTGGCCTTTCATTTTTTCCCAAGCTTGGGGGCTAAGGAACCCCCAACCCCGGAGATGGAGGTTGGGAAGTCTGTGATGGATACTGCAGGGCCCTCTGTAGTGAGAGCAGAGACCTAGTTTATTTTAGGATCTCTGTCTGGGAAGGGAGTGGGAAAGCAGGGCCAGCAGGCTGTACTTTGGCAAGCCCGGCCTATAATTAGCCTCCACTTGAGGGTGGAATAAACCCTTGATTGTTACTAAACAACAGCAAAAAGCAGGAAGGCCTCCAGACTCCTGCAGCACTGGGCCCACACGGCCTCCAAGGATAGAGATTTGGGTACAGCTACCATATCGGCCGGCAGGCAGCATCCAAATTACTCCTGTTCTCTGCCCAGAATGAAAATTCAAAGGCCACCAGCCTTTTTGTCTCACCTCTGAGATGTCTCTCTTTCTACCTGGTGTCTTTGGGCATGGCCTTGAGCATCTTTGTATTAATTAGTATCAGGAATTTGTAATAGATGGGAAATGTCACAAAGTCACGTGCCCCATAGTGTTATAGCAAAGTAAAGAAAAGCTTTGGAGATCACAAGTTTGTCTACCCGAAGCCCAGTGTCAGGTCTGTCTGGGAAGACTTGAAGTGGTCATGGTTCCACCTTCTTTCTGCTTTTGCAGAACTGTATCCCGCCCTCTACACACGCATACACACACTCAAATACACAAACACACACACAATTCACACATGCACATATTGACACACACAAATACACACACATACTTGACTTGTTTCTTTTGACTTTTTCCTCTTCCTTTTTAGATAAATTTTATTATACAAAAAAATTCAAGAAACCTATTTAAGACTTTTTATTGTCAATTGTCTAGGCTCCATATGCAAACCTTAGGAACACTAAATAAGGCAAATTAAAAGTTCAAGGCCTGTTTGAGCTGTGCAGTGAGTTCAAGACAAGCCTAGGCAGCATCGTGAGACCTAGTACTCAAGACAGAAGTAGAAAGCCAATGAGCTGGCTCGGTGCATAAAATGCTTGCCACTGAGCCTGATGACACAAACTTGAACCCAAGAACCAACATGAAAAGAAATCCCAGGAACGTTTGGAAACTTCCTTCCCATCAGAGCCAGGGGATGACTGAGAACTGTCACCCACGGTCACATCATTCTTTTGCTCACGCATTCATTCAACAAGGTTTTAAGCATGTCAGCCAGCCTGGACATGGTGGTACATGCCTGTAAGGCCAGCACTCAGGCAGAGGCTGGGGGATTGCAGAAAGTTCAGTGCCAGCCTGGTCTCCTGGGGAGTTCCAGGCCAGTCTGGACTGCGTGCTTTTGTGGCCCCTGTCTCACAAAATTAAAAGTCAGCCTATCGGCAAAGACCTGTGATCCTGGCTACTTGGGATGCAAGAGAAAGGAGAGCTGCAACATCAAGGCCTTCCTGGGCTACAGAATGAATTAAGAGACAGCCTGTCCAACTTAGGGAACCCTATTTTGAAATAAAATGTACCAAGCAAGCTGGAGATATATAGTGATAGAGCATTTGCCTAATGTGCATAAGACCCTGGGTTCAATCTTCAGGACTGAAGGGAAAAAATGTATAAGCCCAGCCCGGCCTCAGAGACACAACAATAAACAAGAAGCTGACTTTGGGGGGGGGGGGCGGGGAGATGGAGCATTTTAAAGCAGAAGGAGAAGAGAAAGTGGGCTAAGGAAAGAAAGTCTCCTTTTTTAAAAAAGATTTTAATGTGTGTAAGTGTGTGTGCATGCCCCCACGTGGGTTCAGGTGCCCAAGAAGGCCAGAAGAGGGCATTAGAGACCCCGGAGCTGGAGTTAGAGGCAGTTGTGAGACACTGGATTTCTGGAAACAGAACTCAGGTCCTCTGGAAGAGCCACCGAGACTCTTAAATACCAGCCCACCTCTCCAGTTCATCAAGTTCCAGCTGTGGGGGAAGCAATGCCTATGCTCCCCTGTCCCAGTGTGGCCATCTCATTTCGTTTCATTTCATTGAATTTCCCACTAGCAAAGACCCAATTTTCTCTTCTTGAGCCTGGCCCTTGAGTGTACTGGCAAGTAAATAAAGTAGACAAATAATAAAGTAGACCATCTCCCTGCCATGTGTTTCTCATATTCTGACCTTATTCCTGTCTTTCACCTCCTACTCAATAAAGAACTAGAAACAGGGGGGTATAAATGAACTCTATAAGCCCAGTCGGGTATATTTAGCTAAACCATAGGCTAGTCACTTCGATTTTTAGTTTCCCGAGGTTTGCTCTTGTGGTTTTGTTTGCTTTTGGAGGAACCTCCACGTTGCTTTCCATAGCGGCTGTGTTAATTCACCTTGGCTCAACGATGCGCAGTCGCTCCACATCCTTGCCAGAGCTTGTTATCATCCATCTCGATGGCATGCCCCTTACTGGTAGGAGGTGATATCTTGCTGCGGTTTTAATTTGCATTCCCCTGATGATCAGCGATGCTGAGCATGCTAATTAGCTTGATATAATCATGCTGCAGTGTAAAGCGTATATTAAAACCTCTATAAATATGCAACTATTGCCAGCTAAAAATGAGAAATTCTTGGCTAGGTGTGGTGGGACATGACTGCAATCCCAGGACTAGTGGGATGGAGAGGGTGGACTTGAGGCCAGCCTGCACTACACAGCAAAATCCTGTCTCAAAAATAAGTGCATATTATTTTCATTTGTTTTTATTATTTTGGGGGTGTGTAGGTTTTTTACCTGCATATATATCTGGGTACCGCATGCCTGCCTGGTGCTCACAGAGACCAGAAAATGTCAGACCATTGTTAGTCACTATGTGGGTGCTAGAAATCAGACTCTGGTCCTCTGGAGGAGCAGCCAGTGCCCTTAATTGCAGCGCTATCACTCCAGCCCCATTAACAACCATTCCTAAAAATAGCTTTGAACCCATTTATACACCTGCATGTACACACGCGCACACACACACATACACACACACACACACACACACACACCTGCTATACAAAGCCAGTGAGACTTCACTGAAGGAGCCAGAGCATTTTCCAGGATGAATTGAGAGCTCCAGGCTGTGGCAGAGGCTGTGAACTCATCTGCTTTTGAATCACCATTTTATCCTGAAAATCTTACTCTAAATCTCACTCTAAAGGACGCCCAGATCTATGCCTTCTTCTCTCCTCCTCCTTGTCTTCGGAGAGGGGCACTCATCCCGAAAAGACCAGCTTTTGCGAAGCTCAGCGAGTTCTCCAGAGCTCTGTGCCCCACACCAGCCCCTGCTAACCTCCCTCTTCTCTGTTCCAGGTGGGAGAGGCTGTCTTGGAAAATGCGCGACTCATGCTACAGATGGAGACGCTGCAAGCCGGTGCCGAAGACTTTAAGGAGAGGTGAGGCTCGGCAGCAAGGCGCCCTCCCTGCCCAGCCCCACCTGCAGACCATTGCAGATAACGCAGTCCCAGAGGGGACACCAGTCCCTTCCACCACAGTAGAAGGTGGCCTGAGACAACAAACAGAAGCTCTAGGAGAACCCAGAGTCACAAAATAATCAGGACCTAGGGGCTCAAAACTGTGCCCAGTGTCACTTGCTCAATCCCTAGTATCCACTACGGCACACATCTTTAAGTGAAGACTGTATAACTCTAAGCCCGAAGGCACTTCCTGGAATAGAAATGTGGAGTTTTGCCCTCCTGTGGTTGTACGGAGGCAAGCCGGAAATTCGGCTGAATGGTGCAACCACGGTAAATGGAAAGGGCCCCGGGAGAAATCAGCAAAGATGTCAGGTGGTGTTCAGCAGCAAAGCCTGAGGGTTGAAACTCAACATGGACAGTTTTGACATAAGCGGGTCCACACACACATACTCATTACTTTAAAAGCCGTTTGCTTTTCGTTGTTTTGTTTGTTTGGTTGGTTGTGTTTGTTTGTAATGTGGGTATTCAACTCAGACCTCACAAGGAAGGAAAGTGTTCTACTATTGATCTCTCTATTATTTAAATCACTGGATAGATAAATCCATGCTTTTTCCTTTCCCGGAAGAGAGTTGGGCCAAGGCAGAACCACCTTGCTACACGATGTGGGCGGAGCTGGGCAGCAGCGCCCCCTGTAGGTTAAGTGAAGAATGTACTCTGATAGGCGGCATCTCTACCTTTCTCCTTACCATGGTTCCTCCTTTACACACCGCCTACTTGAGTTTGCAGCCACTGTCAAGAACTGCAGTGTATTGTTCATTTCTCAATCCCCAGCCCAATACTTAGCAGGTCTTCAACGATGGTAAACGATCCTTGGATGAAGAGGACGGCTCAGTATAGTGGCAAAGACGTGGTATTGTCTTTCTGTGATGAAAACTCCCACGAGTACCAGGCTCCAAAGGCCTTACGAAGCTGTGTTCCCAGAAGCTGGCTGCTAATGTGTCATTACTCAGCAACAGTGCCCCCAAAGCTCCTGGAACACTAGCTTTCAGCATTCGCTGCCTATCACATGGGGGCCCTTGGGTAATATCCACAAGCCGGTTTGTTTCCCCTCTGGAGGCTCCCCAGCCACGCTGATTAAGTCCCTTTGTCTACAGATATGAAAATGAGCAGCCGTTCCGGAAAGCAGCGGAAGAGGAAATAAGCTCCCTGTACAAAGTCATTGATGAAGCTAATTTGACAAAGACGGATCTGGAGCATCAAATAGAAAGCCTGAAAGAAGAACTGGGCTTTCTGACAAGGAGCTATGAAGAGGTAGGTGGGGCTGGGGGTGCTAGGCTGTCCCCTCCAAAAGAAAGAACCTGAGAGTTGTAACACCCCCCCCCCACACACACACACACAGGTACTGGGGACTCATCTTTGCTCACCCAGGCCTGTAGGGAAAAGCTAGTTAAGGGCTTTAAGGTCTTTGTCATGGGTCAGATCACCCCCTATAAAAGTCTCAAAGTCAAACGTCTTCAAGGACCAGGGTACTCATAAGGGGAAGTGGCAGTCATCAGGTGAAGTGGCTGTTAGAACTCCTTGGTCCTGGGAGGAGGGTCCCCCTAAAGTGTTCTATCCCCGATACTTTTTCCAACACTGCATGAACAGGCGGAACTGAATAATTCTCAGGAGAGACCCACACTGTAGTTCCCACACACTCGTTAACAAAAGAAGGCTGTATCTTTAAGGGG
Source organism: Alexandromys fortis (assembly GCF_014885135.2). Lineage (NCBI taxonomy): Eukaryota > Metazoa > Chordata > Mammalia > Rodentia > Cricetidae > Alexandromys > Alexandromys fortis. Next base: position 4,328,242 of record NW_026067915.1, on the reverse strand, counting down.
CAGGACCAGAGGGCTCCTCCAGCAGGGATGTGGTCTCATTACCCGCAGGAAGCACTAAGCCACTCTCTGACTCATGGTCCAGGTTGCTTCAAGCTGCACATCATACCTCACTGAACCATGTGCGCACTGGGAAGTTCCTCCTGTGCCCAGCCTAAAGCAGTGATTATCAGCCCACTCCTTCCTGCTCCTGGATCGGTTCCTGGAGACCATGTTCCAGCAGTAACCCCTTAGGTATCAGAGTTAGCTTTAATCTCCTTCCGTGTATCCGGACTTTGTGCCAAACTTCCATTTTCTAGAGTTACTTACTATGTGTTACTATACTATATACTTACTTTTGATTATGTGTTTGTTTAGTTTTTTTTTTTGCTTTGGGCATGGGGATGGGCTTGCAAGGATCTAAGAGATATGTTCTTGGAAAAAAAAAATGATACCTACACCTAGAAAATCTGGGACTTTGCCAGTCTCTGTGATACCCATGCATGGTGCAAAATAAACGAATAGATAGATAGATAGATAGATAGATAGATAGATAGATAGATAGATAGATAGATAGATAGATGCAGAGTAGTGCCCACAGAGCCACAGAGCCAGCTGCTGCTAGCTAGAATTCACATCTGTTCTCCCCCCAACCCCCACCCCCGGAGCTTACCTAAACTGTCTGCTGTTGCTTTCAGGATGTGAAGGTTCTGTACAAACAGCTGGCAGGGTCTGAGCTGGAGCAAACAGATGTTCCTATGGGCACTGGTCTGGATGATGTCCTTGAGACAATCAGAATTCAGTGGGAGAGAGTTGTGGAAAAGAACCGAGCAGAAGCAGGAGCCTTGCTCCAAGCTAAGGTAAGAGACAGGCCAGCATCTTCCCCTGAGCTCTGGAAAGAAGAAGGCCAAGCAAGGAGGAGGCAGCCAGCATGTAGAAGAAAAGCAGCCATTTAGTGACAATCTTGGTCCCCATAGAAAGATAAGAAATGCAAATTATGGTTGTTGGTCTCTCTGAAATAAGAAAATGTTTAAAATGACAATGTTCAATTCTAGCAAACATGTAAAGGATTCTCCACTGTATCATCAAAGGCATAAGGTATAAGTTGCTATCCAGTCTTAGAGTAAAGGATTTTGTCTTCTGTATCAAGAGTTCCTACCTGCTAGCTGCTGCCTGCTACCTACCTGCTCACTGCTACCTGCTACCCACTGGCTGAACAATCTGGACAGCATCTTAAAGAAAGCATTAGGAATACAAGGGGTAAGGCTATAGCTCAGTGAAAGAGTACAGAGAGAGAAAGTGAAAAGGAGAAGTAGAGGAGCTGGAAGGAGGGAGAGAGAGAAAGAGAAAGGGAGATAAAGGGAGAGAGAGAGAGTTTATATCTAAAGCTACTCCCTGGAGCATTTTAAGGGTTAAATAATAAAGGTGCAGCACCACTTGACTAAGTTATGTGCAATGAAACTTGTTATTAGAAATGATGCTTATGAAGTAAATACAATAACCCAGGAAAAAGTCCATGGAAAGTAAAATGGAAGAAAAGCAATTACAGAATGGTATATACCAGGGACTGATAAGATCTTTTTGTTTAATAGTAAGTGCTTGGGAAGCCAGATGATTTCTGATGCAGTCCCTCATCTTTACCCCTAAAGTGTAAAAGCAGTCAGAGACAATAGATAGCAGAAAGCATCCCTGTATTTCAATAAAACTTTATTTGTGGCCAGACATGGAGACACGTGCTTTTAATCCAAGCACTTAGGAGGCAGAGGCAAGTGAATATCTGTGAGTTCAAGACCAGCCTCACCCATATAGGCAGTTCTAAGACACATCTCAAAAGACAAATTATAGAAACAGAAAGTTAACTAGAGTTGGCCTTGCAGCTGTTAAAATTGCCACACACTACTACAGTATACAGTAGAGCACTGTTCTCAACCGCTATCTACAAAATTAGACTAGCTGGTTAGTGGTGTCCACAGTGGGTTGCCTTTGAATTGTTGACTTGCCTGACACTTTGAGATGTTTTTTTTTTCTTTTGAGTATTTCTCAAGTTAATTTTGTAAGTAGCCTGGATTATATTAATAAGGGGGGAAAGCCAAGTTGTATGAAACCTCACAAATAACAAGAGAATTAACTAGATTGTAGAAGGTTTGTCCTTCTGGGCTGATCCTCCACTCACCTGGGGACTTGGAAACGAGAAGGTGAGGGAGGGGGAGACCACATAAAGGAACTGGAAAAGGCAAGTCAGGAGCCACTGGTGCTCAGCTGATGACTTGCCATGCCAACTGCACAGTAGGATCACCTCAGAAATAACATCTACAGTGCCCTCCAGAACAATTAAAAGAAGGAGCAGAAGGATTTTGTGGTTTATTATTATTAATAATAAAAACTCTCAGAGGCTGAAGAAATAGATCAGCGATTAAGAGCACATACTGCTCTTCCCAAGGACCTGAGTCTAGTTCCTAGCACCTGTGTCAGACAGCTCACAGCCACCTGTAACTCTTGTGCCAGGAAATATAACATCCTCTTCTGACCTCTAATGTGCTTGCATCCACAGGTATACACACACACACGCACACGCACATACACATTGACACACACACATGCATGCACATGGACACACGTACATAATAAAAGTAATTTTTAAAGTTCTCTGGACAATTCTGACCTTTCTTCAGCTTTGAGGACCATGACAGGCCTAAGAGCTGCCAAAGACAAATGAAGGACCCTCCACCCCTCTAAACCCCAAGGACCAACAGGACCATCCCAGCAGGATCTTTCCTAATTCTGCATCCCTCAAATGTTTACTTTTACCCCACACCCTATTCCTCCACTCCTATTCCCCAATCACTACCCTCTCTGTTGGGAGATACTACTGTACAGAGTTAAGTGACATCAAACCAGAGATCAGAGTCTATCTCTTTTTAAAGAGATTTATGAATGCTGAAGGGCCCTGGGGAAAAAGATGAGGAAACTGAGACCCAGAGAGTGCAAGTGACTCCCTCAGGTCACTCGGTTGGGTGGTAGCACAAGGCTCAACTCTCCTGGCTCTGAGCCTATGAGCTTCCTCCAATAACAACAATTATCTCTTCTTCTTCTTCTTCTTCTTCTATTATTATTATTATTATTATTATTATTATTATTATCCTTCCTTTTTAAAGCTTTTTAAAACAGGTTCTCATATATCATAAGCTGACCTCAAACTCCATATATAGCCAGTGATGAGCCTAAACTCTTTTATTTATTAATTCATTCATTTATTCATTTATTTAATGTGTATGCGTGTGTACCTGAGTGTATGTATGTGCACCACATGAATGCAGGGCCAGGGAATGTTAGAAGAGGGCATCAGATCTCCTGAAACTAGAATTATAGGCACTCATGAGCTACCGCGTGAGTACTGGGAACACACACGATCTTCTACAAGAGCAAGTCTTATACAAACCCAGGTCTGCTTTAAAAGCAGTGAGCCACTGAGCCATCTCTCCAGTCCCAATCTTGAACTCCTGATACTCCTGCTGCTGCCACCTAAGTGCCAGGATGACAAATGTGGACCACTACACCCACCCTGTCCATTTGCTTCTTGGAGAAAAGGTCTCCCTATGTAGCCCAGGCTGTACCTGATCTCCCTATTTTCCTGCTTCAGCTTCCCATGTACTAAGACTGCAGCTGTGCCACAAGAACGTGGCCTACAAACTCAACTAAGCAGGGCTTCGAGGGGCTCACAGAGCCTGAAGCAACCATCACAGACCCTGTATGGGTCTGAGCTACGTCCTCTGCATACACTTTATGGTTGTTGTGGTAGTTTGAATGTAATTGCTCCCCTCATAAGTTCATAGGAAGTGGCGCTATTGGGAAGTGTGGTGTGTTGGGGTAGGTACGGCCTTGTTGGAGGAAGTGTGTCACTGTGGAGGCGGGCTTTGAGGTCTCATATATGCTCAAGCCACGTTCAGTATCTCAGACCACTTCCTGCTACTGTAGGATCAAGATGTGGCTTCTTCTCCACTCTCAACTCCCTCTCCAGCACTAAGTCTGCCTATATGCCTCCATGTCCCACCATGATTAACCTCTAAAACACTAAGCCACCCAATTAAATGTTTTCCTTTATAAGAGTTGCTGTGATCATGGTGTCTCTTGACAGCAATAGAAACCCTAAGGAAGACAATTATGTAGCTGGGTGTTCTTGTGGGACTTCAAACAGTGGGAGTTAGGGATGTCTCTGACTTTTTTCCCTGAGCTTGGAACCCTTTTCCTCCCTCCTACTGGGTTGCCTCGTGCAGCCTTGATATGAGAGTTGGTGCCTAGTCTTACTGTAACATGTCATTCCTGTTCATTTGATATCCCTGGGAGGCCCAACCTTTTTGTTTTTTTTAAGGGAACTGTAGATCTGGAGGAGAGGGGAGGTTGGGAGGACTGGAAAGAGTAAAGGGAGGGGAAACTGTGGCCAGGATGTAATGTAAACTCAAAGAATAAAAGAAAAAAAAGATAAAGTTATTTACCATTGAGAAGTGCAATTATAGGAGATTTGAAAGATGACAGGTGTGTACCACCACACCAGGCTGGCTGTCTTTCCTAGCTCTGTTTCCAAAGCTAAAACCCAGGAAATCCAGCCATTTGCAGCCTGACTTCCCCTCCCAGCCCTGCTGGAGTGCACACCACATCAAGTGACTGTCTCTTTAAAAAAATGGACTGAGTCATTATCGTTATCAGAAATAAATCCTGCCTAGTGTGAAAATTAAAAAAAAAGAAAAAAGAAAACCCCCAAAGCTGGCAGTTACCATCCCCCCCCATCTGATAGCCATCAGCAGCTCACCAGTGATTCAAACATTAATTCCGAACAGACCCATTAGTGTTTTTAATAGAGTGATCTGAAAGCCGCATCTCACAGAAGACACACAGGATTTGTTTTCATTTGGCCAGTGCTGCCTGGGCCTCTTGCAGAGACTCAGAACTCAGAAAATATTTGCAGAATGAGTGAATTCCTCTGATTGTCAACAGAGATCAGAACTGACAGCCAGAATTCCTGCAATAAATAGCGTTGTCGGCTGTGGCTGTGCCCTCGGGGGCTGACATTTGTCTGCCCTGAGCATCTCATGTCTGCAACTTGGCAGCAGAGCCAACTGGGAATGGCTCAGCACTGTTTCCAAAGGCCTTCGGAAAGGGAGGGAAAACACACATTTAATTACCTTTCGGCCCAAGGAGGCTGAAAATTAATTAACATGATTAATTTATGTCTTAGTTTATGCTTCCCCAGAAGCAGATCTGGAGATAAATATTGGAGTGGTGGTGATTTATTTGGAATTAGTGGGTGACTCAGGGGTGGGGGAAGCAATAAAGGGGAAGCCGAAAAGGGAACCAACAAAGGCTGTCTTTGATTGGAGCAGAAGCTTAGAGCGACACGGAGAAGTGGTGCAGAATGCAGAAGGAAGGAGGCCAGGGGGCTGCAGCTATCTGCCAGCCAAATGACCTTTCCAGCGCGTCGGGGCACGCTCAGGCATAGGTGCAGAGCCGGGCAGCAGGGAGCTAAGAACATGAAACATTGCAGGCCTGAGGGATAAAGAGAGGTGCTTGAGCACCTGATGCAACCATAGGCTCAGCTCTCTGGTATGTGCTCGTTAGTTGCTTTGGGTGTATATGTGTGTGTGAGTGTGTGTGTGTGCATGCGTGTGTGTGTGTGTACAGGGTTATGTATATGTGTATAGGTGTCTATGTATATATATATATATATATATATGTGTGTGTGTATATGTATATATACAGGCGTGTGTGTGTGTGTGTGTGTGTAATCCAGAGGACAAACTCAACTATCTGAGGAATGCCATCTACCTTATTGGTTTTGTTTTGCATTGGATTTTGTTTGTTTGCTTGGGTCAGGGTCTCTCGTTGGCCTAGAACACACTAATTAGACTCTACAGGCTGTCCAGCAAGCCCCTCTCCCTCTGCCTCCCTAGCACTAGGATTACAAGTGTGCACCACCACGCCTGGCTTTGTTGGTGTGTTTGTTTTAGATGTGGGTTCTAGGGATCCAAGACCTCACGCTTTCAGGGCAAGCACTTCCCAGCTGTCACTGCAGCCCTCTGAAACCAGGAACAAAATCAATCATCCCTCCTCTTAGTGGTCCATACCAGGCATCTGCCTGCAGCAGTGCAGACATCCCTAGGACAGCCGCCAATATTCGGTTCTAGAACAGTGAGAGTTGCAATGAGCAGAGGAGGCTGGTCTTACAGAAGAGGGTTGAAGACAGCAGGAACAGAACAGAGATCTGTCACTTCAAGGACACTTGACTTGCAAACTGAGACCAGAGAGACAGAACAAGAGTGAAACAAGTGGTCAGACAGGACAAGGTTGCCTGCGTGTGTTTGTGGATTAGCTCTAACAGAGCTTCACCGTAACCCCATTAATGGTAGACTGTTCGGAGATTTGGCAGCCACATGGATAACCTTGATTTCTCCTAACCAGACAGGTCGCTGAGTCTGTGGGTGGGATTTGAGCACAAGTGACTCCATTTCACTCCCCCCAACGGCCCTCCTCGCTGGGGCCTTCCAAAGGAACTGTTTGAAAACAGTGGACTGCACTTTTTAAAAAATCTTTTTGAATTTTAATCTCATTTGTTTGCTTCTTATGCATTGAGTCAGGTTCTTGCTACGTAGCCCAGTCTGGCCTCCAACTCACAATCCTTCTACCTGTGCCTCCCAAGTTCCTAGGTCATAGGTGTATATCACCATACCAAGCTATATATTTTTTAAAAACACACCAAATGTCTACATCTCTTCCACACCAAGAAACTCTTCAGGTATCAACCACATGGCCCATGATTAGATTTAGTGCTGGCACTCTTTACCTGTGGGTTTTGCCAGATCCTATAGGTTAAGGGTTCGGTTCCACAAGACTGTCCTTGACTTCAGATGACCACCAAGTCTGACCCTCCCGCTCCTGACCTACCATCAGTACTGGTGGGTTTCCATCATCCCCTCCTCAGGTTCCACTAACTGTTAGAACAGCAAGTAGAACCCAAGCAAATCTGTCTCTTGTTCTCTCCCAACCTCTACAAAGGACACAACTCAGGACAGTCAAGTGGGAGACATGCGTGAGGTCAGATGCACCATGGAACTGCAGAACTGTGTCACCTCCTGGAGCACCACCCTCCCCACCCCATACCTCCACTGCCTACCAGCCTAGAAACTATCCAGTCCTTGCTTGGCCTTCTGGGGTTCACGCTGCCTTCATTCTAGACACAGTTGATTAAATCGCCATTAGCAATTAAGGCAGCTCTCATTGATTCAGTCCCTCTCTGCTCCCTGAGTCAGGATCAAAGCTCTAGCTTCTAATCACAGGGGGGTGGAGGGCAGGACAGCCACCAACCCCACACCCCTTAGGATCTTACCAAAGAAATCTCTTTAACATAAATTTGGCTGTTGTTGAGAGATTCATTACCAATGATAGAAAAACACACTTCATTTTTTTACTTTTTATCTTTTTCACTGTGGAGCTATTTCAGGATCTAGAAACAAAAACCAATCAGAACTGAGAACACGCCTTCATCTCTCATCATCTAGGAAGTTGCCAGGGTTTTAAGAGTTCTGGTTGGGAGCCAGAGACAAAGACCAAAAATATAAAATATGTTTTATTATGTCACAATATCACACAATGGAGAATATTCTCCAACCTGCAGTCAAATGAACTTACAAAGACCACCTCTGTGAATGGGGTAAATGACTGAATGAAGTACCTGCTGTCATTTACCTAGTTCCTAGCCAGGCCAGGAAGCAGAGCACTAACTCAGAAGCAGGACTGTCCATAATTCACGGACACTGTGGTGAGATGCCCCACCTCCTAAAGGATCCATAGCCAGGGACCAAGCAAGCATTCAAACACATGAGTTTGTGCAGGATAGCTCACAATCAGGTCACAACTCCCGTTGCCCAGATAGACTCAGTGAAAGGATGGAGAGGATGTGGAAGGCGTAGGATGGAGGGGAGGGAAGGAAGAGGGGGAATCTAATAATTTCCCTAATTTCTTGAAAGCCTTTCTATCACAGAATGTGATCATTCCAAGGGTGGCCTTTGACCAACACAGAAATGATGTTCTGAGCAGCCCAAATCACACTTTCATAAGTACTGTGTTCTTTGAAGCCAGAGAGATTGCACACCAGTTAAGAACACTTACTGCTCAGTTCCCAGCACCCACACAGCAGCTCACAACTGTCTATACCTCCAGTTGCAAGAGATCAGATGCCTTCTTCTGACCTCCAAGAGTACCAGGCATGTACATGATGGACACACATGTAGGAAAAATACTCATACATATAATAAAATTTATCAGTTAAAGAAATACAATCCTCTTTCAAGCCAACAGAACATCATCTGTGTTAGGCCCTTGGTCTGATATAATCACCCATACCCTGATGCTCTTACTTTTGATGAACTTTGGGCTAACCAACTTAAAGGCAGAAGAACACTTTCAAAAGCTGTTTGCCCTTGTTATATAACACAGCCTAGTGTGGTGGCTTGAAAAAAAAAGGGGGGGGGGCCCAAAGGGAACGGCTCTATTAGGAGGTGTGGCTTTGCTGAAATGTATGTGGCCTTGAAGTGTGTCACTGTGGGGACAGGCTTTGAGGTCTCCTATGCTCAAGATACCTCCCAGTGTATCAGTTTACTTCCTGTTGCCTGCATGTCAACATGTAGTAGCTTCTTCTCTAGTGCCATGCCTGCCTGCATACCGCCATAATCCCACCATGATGATAACGACTAAATCTCTGAAACTATAAGCTACCACCTCAATTAAATGTTTCCCTTTATAAGAGTTGCCATGGTCACAGTGTCTCTTCACAGCAATAGACACCTAAGACACCTAGTTGTGAACTGATTTCAGAGGGCAGAGGCAGTGAAGGCCATCTGACAACTCCATCTTCCACTCGACTACCATTGAAGCAGAGATGAGATTGTCCATCGTCTGCCTCTGCCCGCCTTCAGTTTTCCTCTTCCTGGGGAGGAGAAGTCATCTCTTTTTGTGCCCACAGTCACAGCCTAGTCATGGGCAGGCCTTTGCTCCTCTGCCCTAAGCTGGATGTGCACCATTTTCTGGCTAGCAAGCTCTGTTTTTCTATCTTTTCTTCCTCCCTTCAGTGGTCCCTTTGCCCAAAGCCAGCTACACATCCCCACTTCCTGAAGTCTCAGTCCTTCCATTTACTCTCCAGCCCTGAACAGTGTGCAGAAACCAAAGGCTTATTCCACTCCCAGTACTCTGCACGAGTAGCCCCTTAAGGAACAGGTCCTTCCCCTGCTGTGCTCAGACAAGAGGGCCACACCTGCCTCAGGGCAGCTTGTGGTCAGCTGTGATAGAGAAATTTCTCTCAACCGCCACCACCATGCCTTTCACAGTCAGGATGGCGGGCTGAACACACTATTGAGAATGAAGCGAGGTGGGTAGATTGGAACACTGTGAGGTTTTCGGATGGCAATCATTTCAAAGCTGAGAAATTATAGAGTGGAACAAGAATTTATATTCCTGTCAAAAATATATCTGAGAGTACCCTTTTCCCCACATCCTCACCAATCCTGTGTGCACAGTATTTTAGGTAAGAAAATTATTCTTCAGTGTAGCTCTAATTTGCATTTCTCATATTTTAAAAAGACAGACATTCTCTCAAAATACTGGATTTCGTACAAATTTGCTTTCCCATATACTGACAGATCAGGCCATTGCCGTTTTCACTTATGTTTTGGACATTTTACTTAGTTTTGCTGTGGCTCTTTTTATATCACAGAAATTAGTTCCATAAGGTGTGTCTGTGTCTGGGTGTTTGTATGTTGGTGATGTAAGGTGTGTGTGTGTGTGTGTGTGTGTGTGATATAAGGTGTGTCTCTGTCTGTGTGTTTGTATGTCAGCGATGTACGGTATGTATGTGTGTGTTCCAGGACTGGGTCCTGTGGCATGCTACACTTGTGGCACTGCTGGGTTAGGGAAGATTTAGAGTAGCTTTTGAAAGAGAACATAGAGACTTCCTGTTGAGTAGTTCCCTCCTGCCCTTTGATTCCTTAACTGAAGAAAATACAGATATTGCAAAGGTCATGCTCAGGCTCATCCCATATGTTTTCAAGCCCTCATGTGGTCAACAACCAGTTGCTGAATGGATGACCGCCTTCCCACTGTCCACTGAAGGATCCCCACTCACTCGTGCACTCAGAACCACAGGTAGAGCTCACACCAGGTCTGAGGTTCAACCTGAAGATCCAAAAACCAAAACACCTAGCCACTGGCTCTTAACCTTGACCTCAGTCTGAAATGACAATCCTGCCTCCAGGAATCTCAAAATGAGACTGTGTCTGAGAGCTGTCTCCTCCCGTTTTATAATCCTCTCTAGAGCTGGAATTGATTAAAGGCATGCACTATCTGGCTTCTATGGCAAACTAGTATGGCTACTGGGATTAAAGGTATGTGTCACACTGCCTGGTCTGTAAGGTTGACCAGTGTGGCTGTTTTGATCTTCGGGCAAGCTTTATTTATTAAAATTCAAATGAAATGTCATTACACAGAAGGATGCATTTCCCTGGCTACCTGGTTTGCCTGACCTCAAAGCATCTCATAGATTTAATTGGCTGTTCCCATAAAAGATATAAAGATACTACTAAAATAGGAGATTTTCAAAGATGAAACAACTCCAATTATCCCTGGGGAATTAAGGCACTGTCGCTCATGTTCCACACACAGCCATCTCCTAGGAGACAAACAAACAGGTCCTTAAGGGTAGGATGATCCTAATACACAAAGACAAAAATACTATAATCTAGGCTTCTCTGATAATTAAGAAAAAGCTATTTTTTTTCTGCCTAGAAACTCATTGGTGAGTTTTTCTATTGCTTTTAGCAATACCGTTTGTTTAATTACATCCAAGATAAGGGGTGGGGCAGCAAGTTCATGAGGCCATTACCTCAGATTATTTTTTTCACAGTTTCCACATGGTCCTGGGAATTGGTCCTCCACCTCAGAGGAAAACTTCAGAAGCCAGGCAGTTCTGTGTACTCTCTGGGAGCAACACAACCTTGCCTCACCAGGCCAGCATTCTGTTCATGGCCTCACTGAGAGTTGTATTGCTTTTTAATATACCCACGAGGAAGCCCTGTGTCATGGGGACAGGCTAAATAGCATTCTGCCTTATTTGTTTATGCCAAATAAATCCTGCATTGGGCGGCAGGAAAGGAGGAGGGGACCAGGTCAGGAATTCTCCACAACTAAAAAACACATGGTACCGCGTGACTAAAGTGGTTTCAAAAGCTTATGATCATGGTGTCTGGTCTTCCTAATGGAGAAAAGATATGGTCTAGTCCTATTCACAGGAGGCCTTCTTCTTTCTCCAGTCCCCAACATGTGCTGGGCCCATGATGCTGACCTTTTGCAAAGGTTGTTGAGTGCACCATGGGTGTGAAGAGCCATCAAGCTACCCAGAAAGGACAAAGAGTGATCATGGCATACCCAATTCCTATAGTTTAGTGAGACTTGGTGGGTGCAAAGATGGAGTAGACATCATTCCACATGGTAGAAAGAGACTTGCAAGGAAAGCATCAGAACAGATCGTTTCCAGAAGATTCGGGTGACAGAGACCGCTCCAAGCCTTTGACAGATAAGCTTTCAATCCAACAGATAGGAGTTCTGATTTTCAACCATTAACAAATAAACTAAGGCTCAAAATGGATCGATACTATCTAAGACCTTGCCTGTATTGAGTAGGAGAGCCACAGTCTGACTGCAGGATTCACACTGTTGTTTCTTTTCCGCTTTTGTCTTGAGACAGGGTCTCCTGTTGACCAGGCTGGTCTTGGACAGACTATGACAAGGAAGATGACATTGAACTCCTTTTCTTCCTGTTCCTCCTGCCTCTTTCGCCAAGTGCTGGGATTACAGATGTGTGGCACTACACCCAGGTCAGGATTAACACCCCACTGCTAGGCTCAGATGGACAGACAGGTTGCAAAGATGGGAGACTGATTCAGTGTTTCAAGAATGAGCAAGGGCCGGGCGATGGTGGCGCATGCCTTTAATCCCAGCACTCGGGAGGCAGAGGCAGGCGGATCTCTGTAAGTTCGAGACCATCCTGGTCTACAGAGCTAGTGCCAGGACAGGTTCCAAAGCCACAGAGAAACCCTGTCTCGAAAAAAAAAAACAAAACAAAACAAAACGAATGAGCAAGGGACAACATGCGGTGGTGGCACACTCCTTTAATCCCAGCACTCAGCAGAAGCAGACAGATCTGTAGGTGAAGTTTTCCTGTCCAGCAGCCAGTTCCAAATTATAACAAAAAGATTTATAATAAATGCTCAGCCAATATCTCAGGCTTATTACTAACTAGCTTTTGCATTTTAATTTAACCTATATTCCTTATTTACTCTCTGCCATGTGGTGGTACCTTTATTAGCATGGCACATTCATCTCCTGCTCCCTCTGCATCTGACTGGTGACTCCTGACTCCACTCAACCTCATCCCATCATTCTCAGTTTGACTTTCCCACCTAACTTTATCCTGTTCAGCTATTGGCCAGTCAGCTTGTTTATTAAACCAATCACAACAATGTATATTCACACAGTGTACAGAAGAATTATTTCATAGCATGGGACTCTGTGGGTTTGAGGTCAGCCTGGTCTACAGAGTGTATTCCTGGATAGTCTGGGTTATCACACAGAGAAACCCTGTCTTAGAAAACAAAACAAAAAGAATGAGCAAGGAACATCTTATAGGCTGTGAGATTGGGGGGGGGGGGTCTATGTTGGGGTTAAATACCCTGGGCATAATATCTGTTTTCTGATGGTCTTAGGAAACCCCTAATGAAAGGGTTGTTCACCCCCCCCCCAGAAGGTCATGACTCACAGATTAAGAACCACTGTTCTAAAGCAAGGTACTCTGCCCTCCTCTTCTAGATCAGGAGCTTTTGTGACCCCAGGAGCCATTGCTTCCCTTTCTCCATGACAACACAACCAAGGCTTGTTCTTGTGAAATCTGAAAAGCACACCTGTGCTATCACTAGGCTGTTGTTCCCTTCTAGTTCAAAGCAGAGAGCTCCCATGGCTCTCTCAGACCCACAGCAACTGCTTGGAGAAAGTCAACACACACCGAGCCCCTGAGATGCATGGATGCATGAGCTATCAGAACACCTGCTGTTTCTGAGATCAGAGAACGTCACTGCCTGCTGGCTACTCTCTCCCTCCTGCCAGAAGCCCACTCTGTCCTCACCCCTTCAGCTTTGAGTCCTAGCCAATGCTGCTTGGGAGACTGCCAATTGTCAGTCATCAGAAAAATGGTCCAGTTTAGAGACATTTTCCCCATTCTTCCATTTGTTCCCCAATAGTTAAACTCCTAAGTACTTGATTGTGATTACAAGGTGTGGGTGTGGGTGCAAGTGTAGGCGCACATGGGGAGGCCAGAAGTCGATGCTGGAATCTTCCTCGGTTGCTCTCCATCACATCTTCGAGATAGGATCTCACACTGATTGTCTGGGCTCTGTGATCAGTAAGCTCCAGGGGTCCTCTATCTGCATTTCCCACCCAGCCTGGGGTTATAGCACCCAGTATTTTACATGGATATTGAGCATCTGAATATCATGTGTTGAAATAGGAGCGGCAGGGCTGCGTCCCCGGCACCTGGCCGCCCGCATGGCTAGTTTATACCCAGAAATAATTACACGGAAACTGTATTCTTTCAAACACTGTCTGGCCCGGCTAGGTCCAGTTTCTTATTGGCTAGCTCTTACATATTGTTCTAACCCATTTCTAATATTCTGTGTAGCCCATGAGCTGGCTTACCAGAGAGGATCTTAACCTGCGTCTGTCTGGAGTGGGAGCATCATGGCGA
>NW_026067915.1:4305140-4313165 GCF_014885135.2 Alexandromys fortis | reverse complement strand
ATTTCTTTGCGGCACGCAACCCAGAAACAGCAAAAAGCTGTCTTAAATTCTCTCTCTCTCCTTTTTAAGCCCTCTCAGGTTTTTAAGTGGATTTAGCCATCACGTCTGGGCGCCATCTGTTGAATTAGGAGAGGCGGCAGGGCTGCGTCCCCGGCACCCGGCCGCCCGCATGGCTAGCTTATGCCCAGAAATAATTACACAGAAACTGTATTCTTTCAAACACTGCCTGGTCCGGCTAGGTCCAGTTTCTTATTGGCTAGCTCTTACATATTGTTCTAACCTATTTCTAATATTCTGTGTAGCCCATGAGCTGGCTTACCAGAGAGGATCTTAACCTGCGTCTGTCTGGAGTGGGAGCATCATGGCGACTCCTCTCTAAGCTTCCTTTTCCCAGAATTCTCTTCTGTCTACTCCGCCTACCTAATTTTCTGTCCTATGAGGGCCGAGGCAGTTTCTTTATTATTACAAGACCCACCTCCATCAATCATGCTTCTGTAACAACCAGTTTGTTGACTAAGCTATCTGCCCAGCCATGATTGTGTGTGCATGTGGTGTGTGTGTGTGTGTGTGTGTGTGTGTGTGTGTGTGTGTGTGTGTGTGTTGAGACAAGATCTCACTATGTAGCCCTGACTGACCTGGAACTCACTGTGTAGAGCAGGCTGGCCTCAAACTCACTGACTCTTGCCTCAGAAGTGCTGGGACTGGAGGTATATGCCACCATTCCCAGCTATATTTTGTAAAGACGTTTTTATTTTACTTTATATGCATGGGTGTTTTAACTGCATGCATGTATGTGTACCGCTTTGCCCGTGGAGGTCAGAAGAGGGCATTATTAGCCCCTGTGAGGGTACTTGAAACCAAATCTGGGTCCTCTGCGAGAGCAATAACTGCTCTTAATCACTGAGCCATCTCTCAAGGCCCACGATTATAATTTTTGAGTGTGAAAATCTCCATCATATTTCAAAATGTCAGCATGCTCTGCCGACCCAGAAAAGGAGCCAAGAGGTTCATATTACCCTAAACAAATACACTGAATCCCACCTCCTCGGGGTCTGGGATCACAAGACTGCTGTTGAGTCTGTACGGAGAATCTTCAGGCGTGAGGCGAAATGGAAACGGAATGATTGCAGCTGCAGAAAGCAGCATCCTAAGGAGCCATCGGAGAAGAATGTGTGATATTTTTAGGAGTTGAAGCGATTAGCTGTGGGCATCTCACGTGCTATGATTTGAAGATCAGGGTTACAACAGTAAATGATGCTGGAGTAATAGTGATGAAGTGAAATTCTTTCTTTCCTTCTTCCAACTTTCGCCCAGAAGAAAGCTTCTGGCTAGTGCTGGCAGATCTTTCTAACCTCTGGAATACTTGGTAATTTTACCTTTCAGCAGAAAGCCAGGCTGTGAAACTCAGCCACCAGACAGGCAACAAGTAATAGAACTGACTAATCTCGCTTTGTTCCCATTTTACTGGTTCAGTCATCTTCTGTGTAAGGTGTGTGAGGATGTCTTTAGCCACATAGAGCTCTGATCCCAGGGACCAGGCATCCCTGAGAGGGAGCAATGCAGACTCCCAAGCACCATTCAGGGGCCTCCTGCACCTCAGCCTCCATTTTCAGACCCCCAAGTGGTCCTGAAGTCCATTAGTGTATTAAGATGAGGTGATCCAAGAAAATCTAGAGGAGGCCATCTCCAGTATCAAAGATCTTAAGTCAACGGGCTGGCGGAGACAGCTGCATTGACAGGGCTGAGAGCTTGCCGTGGGTGCACAGCTGCCTCTGACTCCTAGGGACCATAGGATCATGAGCAAGCGCTTAGGCTCTGTGCCCTCATTTCCTGTGTTGGCTGAGGATAATAATGGCATGGGATTTCACAAGGTTGTAGAGAATGGATACGATAATGAACTTAGAGTTATCCATGGCATAGAATAAGAGCCTAAGACATATTAATTACTCATGGTATTAACTACTTATAGTAATAGCAGCAGCTGTTGTATTCAATGCATAGTGGACTTCACAAGCTCATTTGTTGATAGTTGTTACTTTTTTTGTGATAGTAGTGGTCAAACCCAAGACTTCGCACATTCTAGGCACGTGCCTTCCCTTTGAGCTACAGCCCCAGTTATATTTAAGAACTATGGGGATGGCTCAGCAGGTGGCACTTCCGCCAAACTTGAGCCCTCCAAGTTCAATCCCCAGAGCTCACATGGTGTAGGTAAGAACTGTCTCCCAAAGATTAGTGCTCCTGCTACTGATAGGAGCATCTTGATGGAGACTCCTTAGGCAGACGGTTAGCTCGGAAGGCTCTGTGCGTACTTCCATCAATATTCCTATGTGGTGGCTGCAAGTGGTACTTTAAGGAAGCTAGGAACCCAGCAGAGAAGACAGAAGCTTCCTCGACCTTTCTGCCTCCAGCATTGGCTCAGAAATAATACATCAGAGGGCACCAAGGAAAGATTACTTCATTTTATCATCCACCAGCAGAGGACCTGCTCCCCTGAATGCACTGGGAGGAATCAGAACCCTCCATCTTGTTCTGGAAAAATGATTCAGAACATAGATCTCCCCCTCTTAGTCACAATCGCAGCTGCACTGGTTAATACAATGAAAGGGGGCTGGGCCAGAGTGATGGTCCAGCAGGTAAAGGCACTTGCCACCAAGCCCGCTGACCTGAGTTCAATGCCTGAACCCATGTGGTGGGAGAAAAATTGGCTCCTGTAGAGTGTCCTCTGACCACCACATGAGCCATGACGCGTGCACACTCACATGAACTATGGCAGATGTGCACACACATGAACCACGGCAGGTGTGCACACACAAACATGCCCCACAATATGAGTACATAAAGCAATTTTTAAAAATTTTTGTAAAGGCTAGAAGGACTATCAGTTACAGAGATCCAAAGAGAAAACCTGCGACAGCAGAGATGGCTCAGCAGTTAAGAGCACTTGTTCCTCTCGCAGAGGTCCCAGGGACCTGTCCCAGCAACCACATGATGGTTCACTGCCATAGGTAACTCCATTTTTAGAGGATTCAACACTGTCTTCTGACCTCCATGGGCATCAAGCATGCACACGGTACTCAAATACATATGTAGGCAAAACACACATAAAAATAAAATGAATAAAGTTAACCCCTTGAGTGAGGACAGTGTGGGGACCTGGAACTGTCTCCAGGTGTTGAGAGAGTTACAAATCTTCGAAGGATAATTTGTGGGTATCCTTCAAAGTTCCAGGCAGGCATGTTGATGCATGCATGTAATCTTACCACTTGGAGGTTGAAGCAGGAGGCTTGAGAGTTTGAGGGTACATAACAAGGTACATACACAGTTTATCTAAAGGATGTATCCTTCAGAGATGCCCTCTTGGATGGAAAATGAGGCATCTAAGGTTAGGTTTTGAAACAGGGAAAATCTGGACACAATCGAAGCGTCCGCCAACAGGGGACTTCTAAAGAAATCACAGTACCTCCAAACAAGGCAATGCTATGTAGCTGCTCGAAGACTATGATCCCCTTATGATATGCTGACAGAGACTGATTTCTAACATATAGTAAGTACTGTAGCAAACAAGAGAAGGCAGTGATTAATATTTACTTATAAATACAGCTGTGTACTACATATGGATGTTGTGGTCGGTGATGGATTAAATATGCAACCTTGGGCCTGTGAGATTATATCACCTAGTGGTAGCATAGCCACCTTCACTTATGCAAGCTTGTTTCTGCAATGCTCACATAACAGCAAAATACTTTCATAGATTTCAGACACTCTCTGTGCCATTAATCAGTGCCTGAAATACTTCTGAAAGGCAGTGTAAGAAATTGGAAACAGGGAAACTGTCATTAGATCACAGGGAGGAAAGGAGGTCTCCTACTGCTGCCAGGAGAGAGGGGGGGGGAGAGGGAGAGGGAGAGGGAGGGGGAGGGGGAGGGGGAGGGGGAGAGAGAGAGAGAGAGAGAGAGAGAGAGAGAGAGAGAGAGAGAGAGAGTGAGTGAGTTCAGAGCTGAACCCAGGGTCATATGCAAGCTAAGTGAGTACTTTACCACTGAGCTAGGGCTTTGCCAAGTCTTTAGTAAATCTTTTAAATATTATTCTAGCTGTAGGCATCAAAGGTTGAAAACAAGCTTTTATATATGAATTGGTTAGCAGGTTTATAAAAAGGTGAATATTTTTTAGTCTGGCAGAGAGTCTGTTTAGAAGGGGCTGAGGAGGAAAGGTGGCTTCAGGCTTCTAACTCATCCCCACTCACCCTGAGTCCTGACTCTCCACAGCAACAGACAGAAGTGGCCCACGCAACCCAGACCCAAGAGGAAAAGCTGGCCGCTGCCCTCAGCATAGAGCTACATGACATTTCGTGCCAAGTGCAGAGACTCCAGGCTGAGATGGAATCTTTACGGGCTCTGGTGAGTGTGCCTAAAAAAGGCCTTGGCGGTTTTGATGTTTAACTCTTCAACTGTCAGTTTGAAGTCTGACGGTTCATAGTTTGCAAAAGGGCTTCCTTCTCACAGGATGTGGTTTTGGCGCCTGAAGAGTCTTCTGACCTCTGGGGCTCATCAAATCTTGCCTCATACCTAACTAGTGGCGTGAGCACAGCAGGGACTGTAGAAATATCCCTTACCTGCCACTGCTGGGAATGTTGGCCACTAATGCTTGCAGCTGCCCCATCCCAGCTGCCCCGCTTCTTCCGTGAATTGCTCTCAGCCAAACAGAAGATGCCTGATCCAAGAAGTCAGGCCATGCCCCTGCCCCCAGACAGCGCCAGACTGATGGTTTTGAAAGCCCAGCTTACTAGCTTCAAAGTGGAAACAGCTGTGCAGAGCTCGCCATAGGATCAGGCAGTAACCAGTTTTCAGAGAGGTCACTCCTTTGCTTAGCATCTTTCCTGCCCTGTCTCCTTTGCCTCCATCATTCCCCCTTTTCCTGAGAGTAGCCCTGGAATAGTTTATAAGCTCTAGGATCCTTGCCTCGACCTCAAACACCTACCTAGTAAGCTCAGACTCGCTGTGGTTTGCAAGCAGGTGCCTTGTAACTACTAATTATTAGTAATTAAAATAATTACAGTCAGCCCTCTGTATCCATGGTTTCACCATCTGTGGATTCAATCAAGCCTGGGCTGAAAACATCCAGGAAAAACTTTGCACCTGTTTTGCATTTGTGCACCCTTTATTTCTTATCAATGTTCCCGAAGCAACAGCCTGACCATCTATGTAACTGCACATTGTATACCATTTAAGTCATCTAGCGATGCTTCACTGAGATTTAAGGAAACATGCAGGAGGGTTGTGTGGGTTATATGCACACATGATGTCATTTTCTGGAAGAGTTATAGTCAAATAGTTTGCATCTGTAGATTTAGGTATCCACAGACATCCTGGACCCAACACGACACAGCTCCTAAGATGACTGAGTTAAGCTCCACCTTCCGGTCTGGGTGGGACTGAAGCACTACTAGGACATCATGACGTCTCTTTCTCCGTTCTGACTCCAAAACATTGTTGGAGTGTGTGTGTGTGTGTGTGTGTGTGTGTGTGTGTGTGAGTGTGTGTATGAGTGTGGGTGTGTATGAGTGTGGGGGGTGTGGGTGTGGGTGTGTGGGTGTGTGGGTGGTGTGGGTGTGTGGGTGTGGGGGGGTGTGTGAGTGTGGGTGTGGGTGTGAGTGTGTGTATGAGTGTGGGTGTGGGTGTGAGTGTGTGGGTGCAGGTGTGTGCTAGCATGCTTTTATATCTAGATCACTCACAAGGACTCACTGTGTCCCAGGAGCTATAGCAAGAGCTTTGGGGACATAAGACTAATTAGACATGGCCTCTGCCCCCAGGGAATCACTGACTGCTGTAGAGGAATTGATGTCACCTAAAGAATCACAAGGCTCAGCATGTGAAGGAGTGGCAGGTGGGGACACCAGGCCCACTGTGGGAGTCAGAATATTTACTTTTCCATGGGTACAGTGAAGGGCACAGCTGGGCAGGGTCTAGAAGAACACCACCCACCACGAAGTCTACATCTGCCTCCACTCTTCTCCGAGATGTAACAGTCCTGTGAAATCAGGGAGTGTTTCTTAGATCGTGGTCTTGAGCCCCAGGCTCCTCTCTTCACTGGTCACATGAGCCTCTAAACTTCTATTTTCTCATTTGTCTAGTAAGGGTCTAATGTAGTTGTCCTATCTACCTGCTGTCTCAGTGGCTTAAAACAACAGAATCATATGCTCCGTCGTCCTGTGATTCAGGCAGCGGTCAGCAGAGACAGCTCTTTCCTATCCCTCACGATATCTGCTGGGGTTGGGACACCCACAAGTGACTTCTTCAGCTCACACAGTAGATGCCTCAATTGTGGCTCTGTGTCCTGCTTCAAAACCTCTCCACATGGCTATCTTTGCGGTATTGTGGTGGTGTTATTAGTTCAGTCAGACTTCTGATGTAGACCCTGCTTCCCTTAAAGAGTGAGCACACATCTATCAGCGCCCTGACCTCTTAGCTTTAGAGTTCCTGGACATCTGGAATATCTTACTCTATTGTTTAAAGCGATCACAAGAGCAGCAAGATCCAGCGAGCCCCGACCCTTAGCAAGGTCACATTGGGTAGGACCATGTAGGGTGATGATAATTGTTGCAGCTGCCTTTGGAAATGTGATCTCTCTGGAGATCAGAATAGAACTGACCTCAGAAAGTCACCGGGATGACTAGTTAGATAATGTACGACAAGCCTTTTATACCGTGCCTGACACAGGCAAGCAATCAACAGACGGCCTTCTATTATAATCTATCGAGCAAAACTATATAACCACTGGCTCAGGAACCCCAAGTAGACATCAGCAGCCACCCGGTCACCTCACTTCAACCCCATGCTCCTAACTGTTGTGACAAATGGAAAAAGACCTCAGACGCCAACCAGAAGACTTCAGAGTACTGGCATTTCACCTCTGCCCATGACTCAAGATGGGCTAGCTCTGTCCCCTGTGGGTTCTAATGGACAAGCATTCCCATTACTGTGCCTTGCAGCCAAGATGAAGGTGCGGCGGGGGTGGGGGGGTGGGGAGGTGTTCATCCAGCTAGCCTGAGTCAGAACAACCTGTGCATACACAGCGCCCATCGCTCCTGTAAGCCAGGCAGTTTGGCTGGCCAGACTTTCAGATCCCTTTGCCACTAGGGTACTGTTTGTATTGGAAGTCAGGCACCATTAAGGCCAACTAAACTCTGTATTTAGTGGAATTCAAGCCCAGAGTTTGTTCCCAAAAGTTATTATCTTGCTTTCTGAGGGAGTTTGCAATCCAAGAAAATCCCTTCCAGTCTTCAGAGACCCGGAGGAACCAAGAACCTCTGTGGTCTCAGAGTGTGACTGGTGTTGTCCATGTCCCTAGGGCTACAGAAGCTGCAACTTCTGGTCAAGTCGTAGCCACTCAAGGTCAAACACCTCTGAAAAAACAAGCATCTCCTTCTAGAAATGTCAGGAGCTTTTCCCTGCATAGTGGCACACACCTTTAAACCCAATCCTTGGGAGGCAGAAGCAGATAGATCTCTGTGACTCTGAAGTCAGCCTGGTCTACATAGTGAGTTCCAGGATAGTCAAGGCTACACAGTGAAAGCCTGTGTGGGGTAGGGGGTGGGGTAAAGAATGAAGGTTGAAGCTTAGGTGAAGATGCTAAACATGGATTCTAAGGGTGGGAGAGAGGGGCCACGGGACCTCTGATAAGGGGTCTCACGAGTGTACCCCTGGGACAATATCCTAAGTCATCAAGGAATACCCTCAAGCCACATGGGGAGCTCACTTGGAACATGGGACAGAAACTATAGACAAACAGCCCAAGCATGTTCCTGGGAAGTGTTTCTCTAAATCACAGGGGTTACAGATCCAGTGTCAACAACAACTCACAAAGAGGATACAGGTTGCTGAGGGGGTGGGGGTGGCACACGCCTTTAACCACAACACTTGGTAGGCAGAGACAGGTGGATCTCTGTGAGTTCAAGGCCAGCCTGGTCTACAAGAACTAGTTCCAGGACAGGCTCCAAAGCTACAGAGAAACCCTGTCTTAAAAAAA
>NW_026067915.1:4245093-4305033 GCF_014885135.2 Alexandromys fortis | reverse complement strand
AAAAAAAAAAAAAAAAAAAAAAAAAAAAAAAAAAAAAACAAGGCATAGGTTTAAAAGTATGTTCAAAACAAAATTCTAATTCCTATATAAAACAAAAGAGAGAAAATGCAAGGAGGTAGGAACTAATGATTCTCAAAATCTAAACCATTCCTGCATGTTTGTCACTATGAAGAGGTCTCAGATCCCACCAGTCAAAGAGCAACTGAGGCCAGAGGCTGGTCTACTCTTAATCACAGTGATCTCACCCTGCTTCCTAAAAAGCACTAGGGCCGGCATTTGACTCAAAGTTCACACGGCCCAAGGAGTGAAGAAGATCTAGGGGCCGGGAAATTGTTTCTTCAGTCAAGGGTTTGCCCTGAATTCCATCTCCAGAACTTGCATATTTAATGCGAGGGAGAGAAAGAGAGAGAGAGGGAGAGACTGACAGAGAGAGGGAGAGAAGGAGGGAGGGAGGGAGGGAGGGAGGGAGGGAGGAAGGAAGGAAGGAAGGAAGGAAGGAAGGAAGGAAGGAAGGAAGGAAGGAAGGAAGGACTTGATGGCATGCCACGAAATCCCAGCACTGGAAAGCACAGGTCCCACCTACTTGTTGGCTCCAGGCCAGAGAGACCCTGCCTCTAAAAGAAATGTGAACAATGCCTGAGGAATAATGTCTGAAGTTGTCCTCTGATTTCCACACACACATACACATGTGTACACCCACACAGACATGTGTAATCACACACACATAAACACACTTTAGCTGGTATGATGAGCTTTGCTTAATAGCACCACAAACCAGAATCTTCCACTTTAGCTATAGTAGTCAGAAGTCCCATTTTCTAAAACATTCCATCAAGGGGTATAGAAAGTTCATTCATCAAGATTTGATTGAATCCAACTTAGAAAAAAAAATATTTGTTTTTATGTGTTACATAGCCAGGCATGGTAGCACATGCTCTTAATCCTAGCACTTAGGAGGCAAAGGCAGGCAGATCCCCACGCATTCAAGGTCAGCCTGGTCTATATAGTGAGTTCCAGCCCAGCCAAAGCTCTATGATGAGACCCTGTCTTTAAAAAGGAGCCAGGTACTGAGCTGCAGAAATGGCTCAGCAGTTAAGAGCGTTGCTGCTTTGGCAGCACACTCGAGTTCAGTTACTGAAACTCATGTCAGGTGACCTGTCACTCCAGGGGTCATATGGCCTCCACAGGCACCTATGCTCATATGTGCACAACCCCATGCAGACACGCATAAATTCATAAATTAAAAATAATAAAATTTTGACTGAAGAGATGGCTTAGTGGTTAAGAGGACTTAATTCTCTTGCAGAGGACCCAGGGTCTGTTCCCAGCACCCACAGAGAAGCTCACAACTCTCTGTAACTCCAGTTCCAAAGGACCCAGTGCCTCTTCTGTCCTCTGTGGGCTCATACACACATGTGATGGATACACTTAGGCATGCACATACACATAAAATAAAAAATACAGAAATAAAATCTTTTCAAAGCCAGGTACTATTACACATAGGCAAAGCCAGGTACTATTACACATAGGCACACTTACATTTAGTTCTTTTACTGTCTAGCTTTCAGGACACAATACACAGGAAGATGAGAAGAAAGAGGTCTGCAGCCTATCTCAGTGGCTCTCAACCTTCCTAACACTGTACCCCATTGATGCAGTTCTTTACAGCAATCTACAACTATAAAATTACTTTTGTTGCTACTTTATAACTGTAATTTTGCTACTGTTATGAGTCATAATGTAAATGTCTTATGTGCAGGATATCTGATATGCAACCCCCAAGGGGTCTCACCCCCTTGGTTGAGAACCACTGGTAACTGATGGGAAAGGACAGTAGAACAATAAATGTAACTATGTGGCAGGTGCCTTCTCCCAGGCAACAGTGTATCTGGGCCTGCACAGGCCCTTTCCTGGCACTGAAGGTTTCCCTCTGAGCCTCGCTATCTTGTAGGACAGGCATCTCCCTGCAGTGAATTCAAAGGCATGCATGTGTTTGGGGAGTCATGGAAACTTGGGGAGCTCCTAACCAACTTGTTTGTAGTAAGGACCAGCAAGGAAGGCTTGCTAGAGAAGAGACTTGAACTTGGGGATGAACAGGAATAAAGCAAGTAAGAATGCCCCAGACCTAAAAGCCAATATGAGACTGTGCATAGTGACATACACCTTTAATCCCTGCACTGGGCTGGTGGATGGATCTCCTCTGTGAGTTCGAGGCCAGCCTGGCCTACATAGTAAGTTCTAGGACAGCCAGATTTATACAGTGAGACCCTGTTTCAAAAAGAAAGGAAGGAAGGAAAGGAGCAAAGAAGGAAAGAAAAGAAGGGGGAAAAAGAAGAGAAAAATATGAACCCAATAAACTTCCATGACCAGAAATGTTGACACTAGTGAAGAGTGGGAGGTAAATGGGAAGACACAGACCCAACCATGGGAACCATACTAGGGGTCCTTAGGAGCCACTCTTGTGAGGTTTAAGTGGAGGATATAGAAGCCTAGATGTATACTTTAGCCAAGGCACCTTAGGAGCTGGGTGGGAAATTTAGGAAGGGTAGAAACTAAAAGCAGGGTGACAAGTGAAGAGGCCTCTGAGCTGACCTCAGGGGATAAATGTCCAATCCTAGGCCATGGTGTTGGGAGAAGAAAGATGACCATGAATGTAAAAACCTCGCAGGAGGTCTAAGAGGCAGGACTCAGAAAGGGACATCCAAGACACATCTCCCCCCAGTTTCTCCAACTTATACACCGAAGAGGAGAGGCCAGTGGTTCCAAAGGAAGCCAGTGGCTCTGTTTTGGGGGTCTTTACATATTTCTAATAAGAAGTTCAAGAGCAGGCCCACAGCTGAGGAAGCCAGCTGCGCTGAAGGTTTCGGTGTAGGTGTCATGATCCAAAAGAACTGCTGGCATCCTGAGTGAGGAGGTCATCAGTTCATCAGACCCGGGATCCCTGCTTAAGGATCTCTACCTCCTGATGGGGCAGTGGGGATCCACCAAGGAGCAGAGGAACAGGGCCTAGCAAAGATGCATTACTAAACACCACAGAAAAGTGCTGAGAGGAAAGGGTCAGACACATCCGTTTCAGCTCCCTCCTGCCTGTCACAAAAAGTCAATGAAGCCAAGCTTCACTTTCTTATTCTTCCCTAGAGCCAGTAAGACTGATCTCTCTTCCTCTCCAGAGTTGACAGCATCCTTGCCCCCAGAGACAGTGAGCTGAGCAAGTCTGTCACATGTTCCCTGGCTGGAGGGCCCAGCCCGATAATCCCTATTCACTCTTTTGTAGAAACGAGGCCTGGAAAACACGTTGTATGATGCTAAGCATTGGCATGACATGGAACTGCAGAATCTGGGTGCTGTGGTGGGCAGGCTGGAGGCAGAGTTGGCAGAGATCCGCTCAGAGACGGAGCAGCAGCAGCAGGAGCGGGCGTACCTGCTGGCGTGCAAGAGCCAGCTGCAGGAGGATGTGGCATCCTACAATGCCCTGCTGGACAGAGAGGAGAGCAGGTATGCCTCAGTTCTGCCTTAGCTGCAGGAAGAATGCACGTGGAGGATGGGGTGGGACTGGGTGGGTTCAGAGCTGGATTAAAGTGCACAAAGTCCTGGTTTCAATCCCCAGCACTGCATGACCCCACATCTTACATTTCATTTAAGACTGGAAGGAGGGAAGAGGAAGTGACCAAAAGCCTTTCCCTTGAGTGACTCGATTTTTAAAAAAAATTGAGATTTTGATTTATATTTATTTTATGTGTATGGGTGTCCAGCCTGCAAGCAAGTCTATGTAACACCTGTGTGCAGTGCCCATGGAGATCAGAAAAAGGGACTGGAGTCAAACAGTTGTGAACCGCCACATGGATGTTGGGGATTGAACCCAGGACCTCTAGAAGAGCAGCCAGAGCTCTCCACTCCCAAGTTGTCTCTCTAGCCCAAGTCTCAAACATTTTGAGGAGGCTTCTTGTTGACTTTCTTTTATCCAACTGGCCATGCATGCCTACAGGGGATGCTGAGAAAATGCTTTTTAACTTGGCCTCTATAGAGAAGGCAAGCAAGGTGTTGAAAATGCAACAAGAGTCATTGAGGTCCAGCCCCCTTCAAGACCCTCTTCAGGGTACAGATTGGATGCTACAGGAAGCAAAATGAACTTTTTTTTTAGGGTAACTGAAGGCTAATGCGCTCTCTCGCTCTCTCTCTCTCTCTCTCTCTCTCTCTCTCTCTCTCTCTCTCTCTCTCTGTGCTTTTCCAAATCAGTCTCTTTATTGTTCTGCTTCTATTCTAATTCTCCTGTCCTTCTAATTTCTCCTTCTTCTCCTCTAGCCTCCAAACTTTCTTGATTCTAGGGGGATTGGAACAATAATAAAAAAAATCACAAGAATTACCTCTCATTGGTCAAAAGCACATTCTTAGGGTAAACAAATAAGGAGTTGAGCCATTTACTGTGGCAACACAGGGGTTTCAAGGTTTCAGGAGTAAGACTGTGACCAGATTGAGTGGGGGGTAGAGGCACAGTGCTCAGTGACATACTTCGAGACAGAGGTCCATTATCACTAGGCTTGGCAAGCGAAGAACTGGCATGCTTCTCTTAGGGTGCTTAGGGTAAGACACCTGTGACTCTGGCCTTGTGCATAGTTATTTATAAAGTTTTAAACTTATGATCTATTTACAGAAAACCTTTAGTCTAGTTTGAATTTGCACTGAGGTGAAAGTGAGCTAACTGTGTGCAGTTAGTCTGAGCAAGAGGAACAAAGCAGGCTTTTAAGTGTCTACAGTCCTCGTGGGACAAATAGATCTAGTTCTGAAGCATGTCCTAGCATATATTCTATTTATCAAAATTATATAACTAAATGAAAAGTCATCTTCCTGACCACCCACAGATATATGCGACCATAAGACTGAGATGTGAACATGCAATTACATATACACATTACATGAGATTACACACTACAGGGTGGGTATTGGGGAGACATCAAGTTGGTTTAGCAAAAGTAAGCAATATTTTTCAGAATTGGTCCTACAAGCCTTGCGTGGACAGGATTAATCTCCATCAGAGAGTCACTTCTCTGGTGGGATGACATCTGAATTATCAATTGCCATATGCTGTATATTTCAGCGGCCTTCGATAGGAATGACAATGGAGTTGGACAGTCATGTCTGCCAAAATTATGCACACATATGCATATGAACTTGTGAACGAACATACATGCAGGTCTTCTCAAATCAATAGACATAGTGATCAATCTGCACATCAGAGACTTATCATTAGCCTCAGGGCTTAGCATCGTTGTAGATTCTTTCCAGAAATCCAAATATTTATTTTTCTTCATTTTCTCTATCTTCATATCTCCCTCCAAGGTCTCCTCTATGGCTCATTGAATTAAGAACTGGACAGTAAGGGCTGGAGAGAGGCCTCAGCAGTTAAGACCACTTGGATGCTCTTCCAGAGGAGACTTGGGTTCAATTCCCAGCATCCACAAGGTGGCTCACAACATCTATAACTCCAGGCCCAGGAGATCTGGCACTCTCTTCTGGCCTTCATGAGCACCTGGCATGCATATGATGCACAGACATATATGTGCACATAAACTACCCATGCACACTAGATAGATAGATAGATAGATAGATAGATAGATAGATAGATAGATAGATGGATAGATGGATGGATGGATGGATGATTTTTTAAGAAGAAAAGAACAGAAACTCTATAAGACAACTTAGAGGAGCTGGTGAGGTGGGTGAGCAGGTAAAGGCACTCATTACACAACCCTAAAGCTCTGAGTTCAAACCCCAGAATGTACATGAAGATAGGAGAGAACTGACTCCATGAAAAAGTATTCTGATATTTGATACATGTGCTGTGGCATGTGTGTGTATGTGCATTCACAAATACTAATAAAAAATAAAGTACAAACGCCAGCTTACAGGTCATATAGTCCATCTCAAGAGAAAATGAAGAAAGCCCAGGTGGGAGGGATTTGTCCGTGGTCACATATGGAGGTTGAAGCAACTCTGGGTCCTGAACCCAGGCTTCTGGGCCCTCTCTCAGAAAGGATAGCATCCTGTTTCATGGAAGAATAACCAAAGAGCCACCTGCAACCCTTTCAGGCCCTCCTTTCGAATGGAAAACATCATCTCTCTCCCCAATTGTCTTTTTGTCCAATTGCTTTCTGTGGGATGTGAAAGCCAGATGTTCCTAACAAAACCAAATCTTTCAGATTCCTATGCACATCTGAGTAAATATGCAAAGCCATTTTAAATAAACACGGGAGAGTGAAGGAGGTGGAACATAGTTCAGGAGCATAAGTACCGCTGAGTGGCTGTTAGGCGGAAGTGGAGCCCTAACCCTTGGCTGCCTCCATTCCTTACTGTGCCCACCAGAAAGCCACACGTCCCCAGTTACTGACAGGACATGTGTCCCAGAGTTCCAAAAGTCATTTGCCCAAAATCCATCAAACTATAAAGCAGGGATTCGAACCTTGGCACCGTCTTACTCCAAAAGCCAAATTCTTTCTCATGACACGGCTTTTTTCCCCACAATCCTGCCATGGCGTCTTTACCAGTGTTTTGTCTCTCTTGCTTCTGACTCACCTGTGTTTCTTTTAAGCTGATGGGAAAAATGAAAACAACTTCCTCCTTCTGCCAAGAGAGCTACCGTCTTCAGCAGCCCACCAGCAACAACACTTGAGGAACTTCTTTAGCGACTGGATTCCCTGCTTGACTCAGATGAAGCAAAATGCTTCCTAGGAGTAGAGAGGCTCCTTCTGCTCTCACTTAAGTAGTCTCTAGCTTGAACAACCTAGGCCTCTCCAAATAAATGCTTTGTGTGCAGCTCCCAGTCTACCCTTTCATGTTTAACTTGTTGGTACAGAGACAACACAGTCCTGTCTGCATATCTCAGGGGCTCTTTGGGGATTTTCATTGGTTGTGTGTGTGTGTGTGTGTGTGTGTGTGTGTGTGTGTGGTGGTGGTGGTGGTTCACCGGATGGAACCCAGGGCCTCATGCATGCTAATTATATACTCTGTCACTACACTACTCTACCATACCAGGGAGCCAGTCTTAGGTATTTCTGGAAAGGACCTTATGTGACAACACCTGTCCCACCATTGCCTCAGGGTCAATTCTTCTGGGGTATATCAGCACACAGGTGCTGTTCACTCAAAAGTTCTGCTATTGACACCAAAATGTACACACACACACACTTTTGCCAGAACACAGCATAGTTACAGGTGTCACAGGGCATTCTGACCTCGTGAACGACCACACCATGTTTATAAACACGCACATCTCACTTGCCCATGGCACGGCGCTTCTTCATCAGTTTCGGCCCATGGGACACTAATTGGGTTGTGGTTGCTCACCTACTTGCAGCCTCAAATTTTCTTCTCAGGAGCCTCACGCCAGCCCCCTCAAGGCTTGGGCCAGCCAAATATAGTTCATGCATCTGCTTCCTACGCAGGCAAGACTCTCCTGCCTTCAGATTAAAACTGAAACCACCACCTGGGTCCGACCACAGGCTCTCAGTGCTTCTAAAACCACACACCACCACCACCACGCCACCACAAAAATACACACTTCTGTTTCCGTCACCTACCTGCTACACTGAATTAGACCAAGACACACAAGCTGAATCTTTGTCCCCTTTGTCACTGCGAGCTGCTCACCCCAAAAGAGGTCCATCCGGTGCAGGAACATTTGAAGACCTTCATATGTAAAGTTCCAAAAAGACAAACATTGTTTATTTTATTTAAGCAACAAACAAAAACAAACAAACAAAAAGCCACTAGCCTTTAAAAAGAAACAAGCTGTCCTGTTGGGACCCTGTCAGATGGATTTTCCTGCTAGCCTGCAGGACTAAAGAAATTGAATTCATGAATCTCCCAGAAGACCAGCTACTTAGACTCTGCACAATATCTCTACATAATCCAGTTCGTTGTCTGAAGTACAGAAATAGGCAGGCCGCCACTTACACTCCATTTCAGCCAAGCATCCACTTCCCCTGGAGCTGAACACTACTAATTGAACCACCTGGGTACGAGAGCCGCTCAGGAAAAGCGTGCAGCTGTCCCAGCTATGGTGGATGCCGCAGGTACTGGGATAGGTTTCTTATTATCATTAATTACTGCCTCTAAACCAAGATCTCAGTTCCCAACCTCAACATAGCCTGAAGCCTGGAAGGTGAGGACCCCATGCCTGCATTCTTTTGCAGAATCTGGAATCCAGCCCAGCCGCTGTGGAAGGCAGGAGAGTCGACGCGCACGACTCTCGGAGTCTCTCCCAGAAGCACGCTGCGTGAGGCTGTACCCTTCAGACTCTTCTGCCCTGCGTGCTCAGAGAGCAGGTGCTACAAGTCAGTTAGTTAATCACCTTTTGGCAGGGAGAGGCAGGACTGACTGCTGCTTCCAGTTCCCAGCACAGACTCCTGCTGCTTCTAATGAGGCTTCATTAGCAGGTATGAAAAGGCCCTGCTGGCCCCTGGACGCTGCCAGCTCCTTTTTTTATGTCAGGCTTCCTCTCGAAACATCGTGGTACAATTACCCATTGGCAGTGGTTCCCTGACAGGTGGTGGGGGAGGCCGCTGCTGCTGGTGACAATCACTTGTTCTGCAGAAGGTGGGTGATGGGCTTTGACTGGATTCCTTCTACGCACAGTGGAGCTCTCTTTCCACACACTATGCAACTCAACTACACTGGATTCTGGGTTTTCACGCCTGCACCTCCCATGAGGTTGCCGGAACATCCTCTGGCTTTGAGACCCCACATCCTTTGATGGCGTTGCCCTTAAATTTCACTTCAAGGTTACTGGTAATGCTTTTGAGCACGAACAGATGCTCAAATGTTTTGATGGATTTGGGGGATACCAATAAAAAAGAAGACCATTTCTGCCCTCATGGGTTGACAGTCTTGGTGGGGAATTTAGATGTGTGTGTGTAAAAGAGTCAGCAAAGCAAGGAATAAACACTTTACAGTTTGCAGGGCCCCTTCCCTGGATTCATTTGTCATCAAAGGTATGAAAATAGAAATCTAGGTGTGGTTTCAGTTGCTTTCTGACAGCAGGATTCAGTAGGTGTCATTCAGTACCACACTGGCCTTTGTTTAAATCTCCTCTCCACGTTCAATACGTCCTTGGGTCATCCGGAACCTTTGTTTGTTTGTTTGTTATTGGGAGGAACGGTGGTGGAGGTGGAGGTCAGAAGACAACTTCCTGAAGTTGGGCCTCTACTTCTGCCATGTTGATCTTGGGGATCAAACTCAGGTCATCGGGCTTGGTGGCAAGTACCTTTACCTGCTGAGCCATCTTGCTAGCCCAATAGATTGCCTCTTTGGGGGCAAATATAGGATCTCATCAAAGGTTGCCACTGGACACAAAAATGTAGCATAAGTATGCCCTACATATAATAGAAGTTTTATTCTTTTCTCTTCTTTTTTTAAACAGGGTCTCACTAAGTATCCCTGTCTAGCCTAAAACTCACTGTATGGGCCAGACTGGCCTAGAACTCGGAGAGAGCCACTTGCCTCCCTGTCTTCAGAGTGCTGTGATTAAAGGCAAGCATCACCTTGCCAGTATTCTTTTTATTGTTGCTGTTGGTTTGGTTTGGTTTTGGTTTTTGATTCAGGGTCTCAAGTAACTCAGACTGACGTCAAGCTTGCTGTGTAGCTGAGAATGACCTTGAACTCCTGCCCTCCTCCACCTGCCAAGCGGTGGGATTGTAGACACACCCAGTTTGCACAAGATAGTCTTGGCCAGGTGCAGAGGGTGTGGGGGGGGTGGTGGTTCAAGACAGGGTTTATGTAACAGTTCTTGCTGCCCTGAAACTCAACTCTATAGACCAGGCTGGCCTCAAACTCAGACCCACCTGCCTCTGTCTCCTGAGTGCTGGGACTAAAGGTGTGCACCAGCACTGCCCACATTCAAGACAGTGTCCTAACAAAAATATTATCTGAGAGTGGGGGCTGGAGAGCCTCCAGAGGACTCTTGTTCGACTCCATATCAGGTAGCTCTATCTCCATGAGATCCAATGCCTCTAGCCTCCAAGGGCACCTTCACACATTGACATACACACACATATTTTTGATTAAAATAAATATTTTAAAACTTATCCGACAGCCCTAAAACTATCAGACAGAACTACATAGTTTCCCACATAGTCATCTGACCTCAAGGGGTGCATGAAAGGCTAGCTAGGATGTACAACGAGATACCCCAGCACAGGCACTAGGGAAGGGGTCACTCAGACTGTGGGTTTGCCATTGAACAAGCAGGTCCAGAGGTGAACCTACTGGAGGAGCGAAGCAGTAAAGCGAGCTCTTTTCAAAGCCGGAGGCACTGACTTAATTAGATCATATAGGCTGGTTATTTTGAACAAAAGGTTGAGCAGGATCCTGGCATAGACAGATCTGTGCAGTCAACAGAAAATGCAATTTTCCCTATCATGCTCCAAAGGAAACATTCTTTTCTCCTCTTCCTATGAGGGGAAGGTAATTCACACCATGGGGAGTCAGGCTCTTTGCATAATTCTCCATCCAACACAAAAGTCATGTTTCCTATTAGGAGAGCCAGCTTTGCAAGAAGGACGGGTGGCAAACCATTAACTTGTTTTGTCAAGGTGAGTGTGTTTGTGTGTGTGAGTGTGTGTATGTGTGTGTTTGCTGCAGCTGAAGTTCTCGTTAACACCCCAAACAAGAAAAAAAAAATGTGAAGATGAAACTCACAATCTGAAGCTGAACAGCCAGCCCACTTTGCAGACCTGAGATAGTAAAAACAAGAGGTTGCAAACTTAGGTGCTTAGTCGTGCTTTGAGAAGAAAACAAAACAGAGGGGGCAGGAGATTCATAGCCTAGTAGTGAATTGAGCTCCCTGTCATTTTGCTTCTGGTGACCCAGAGAAGACAAGGTAAGCATGAGCGTACTAAGTTGTCCCGGGGGAACATTGTTGTAGATTTACAGAGTTTGGGGAAGGGGATAGCAGCTCACCCGAGCAACCATTGTGCCAAGTGGTAATTCCTCCCTCCCAGATTAAATTATCTTCCTCCTTAAAGATCTACAAATGTTTACACCCTGTACATGCCCATACGTGTTAGGTACCAGCAATACGGTATGCGCAGAATGCAGGCCTGCCCTTACTCTCGCATGATCCAACAGAAACAATATGCGAGCCACATGGATAATTTTAAATTCTCTAATAGTTGGGGTGAACAAGCAGGTGAAATTAATTTTAGCCACATTTGGATGATCACCATCTATTTAGACTCCTATCATTTAAGATGTAATCAATATTTGTTTTTAATCTAGTTCCTTTTAATTTTTTCCAACTTAATATTTTTATTAATTATTGGGAAAAGACCCAGTGGGGTCTTTTGCATTATTTTCTTGGAACAAAGTCTTCAAATCTGGCTTGCATATCACACTTACAGCCCGTCTCAGTTTGGGTACTGAATCCTCCCCAGAATTATTTGATCTGTGTATATTTAGATCACATAAAACTTTTACTTGAAAAAAAAATGCACATATTCAAGTTGTTCCAGGAATATTTCAAAGCTTACCTCAGAATCCCAAACTTGTTTTCTTTTCTACCTTCACATCTTTATTGACATAAATGGGGG
Source organism: Alexandromys fortis (assembly GCF_014885135.2). Lineage (NCBI taxonomy): Eukaryota > Metazoa > Chordata > Mammalia > Rodentia > Cricetidae > Alexandromys > Alexandromys fortis. The sequence goes on along the minus strand of NW_026067915.1, from coordinate 4,293,451 downwards.
CTGGAGAGATGGCTCAGCAGTGAAGAGCACTTGCTGCTCTTGCAGAGGACCCAGGTTCAGTTCGCAGAGCCTATGTCAGGCAGCTCACAATTATCGGCAACTCCAGCTCTAGGGCATCTGACGTCTCTGGCTTCTTGGGGGACCTGATCTCATATGCACTTATCTACATGGGAATACATACATCTACACATGACAATAAAAATCAGTCTTTAAAAATAAAAATTTCCATAACGCTTTGCCTGTTTCAGCAGAGTTCATCTGACTTTGAAGCAAAGGAGCATTCTGCTGTGGAATATTTAACTATGTAAAGGTGTGTTACGTTTGTTTAATTATAAAAATATGTGCTGCTATTCATCTTGCCCGCCTAAGGCACATATCTGGTCTAATAAAAAAACTGTCTGTGCAAACTCTGGGAGGTGTGACCTGAACCAACTAAAGCAAAAAAGGGTGGGGTGAGCCAGTGGTGGTGCACGCCTTTAATCCCAGCACTTAGGAGGCAGAGGCAGGTGGATCTCTGTGAGTTCAAGGCCAGTCTGGTCAACTGAGAGAGTTCCAGGGCTACACAGAGAAATCCTGTCTCGGAAAAAAAAAAAAAAAAAAAAAAAAAACAGAAAACCAACAAACAAAAAAAGAGGTTGGGTTGACTCCACAATGAGCCTCATTCAGCTGAACCAGTCTGCTGTTTTCTTCTCTCACTAATGGTGACATAGCTACCCTGGGGCTCAGGTGTCCTGTGGGCCACAGGTTGGACATGCCTATATACTAATAAGCTAAAAAGCCTCTGTGTAGTAATAAATGAGAAATCTATAGGTGTGAAAATGCAAAGTATAATAGGAACAGCCAGAGAAGTTCCAGTGCTCAATTTTGCCACTGGAAGAAAATATATCCCCCTGATCATTTGAACCCTAGCTAAGGTTTCTATTGGTGTGAAAATCACTGTGACCAAAAGCATTGTGGTGAAGAGAAGGTTTATCTTAGTTGAGACTTGTAGTCCATCGTGAATGGATGTCAGGCAGGAACGCAGAGGTAGGAGGTGATGCAGGGGCCATGGAAGAACACTGCTGACTGACAGGCCTCTCATGGCTTGCTCAGTGTGCTTTCTTATACACCCCAGGACCACCTGCCCAAAGAGGGCACTGATCACAGTGGGCTGGACCCTGTTCTATCAATCATCAATCAAGAAAATGCCCCACGGGTTTGCCTACAGTGTAATGGGGTATGCTCTCAACGGGAACTCCCTCTTCTCAGATGACTATAGCTTGTGTCAGATTGACAAAAACACCCTAACCCACACAAACCCAAATCTGGTTCTCATGGCCGACTTGTGGTATTATTTGTGCAGTCAGAAAGAAAAAAGAGAAGGAGAAGGAAAGAAGGAGGAAGAGGAAGAAACAGCAGCAGTGGACAGAGAACTTAAAATAGCCCGATATTAACTAAGCATTGTGGCACATACTATAACCTCAGTGCTTGACAAGTAGAAGCAAGAGAATCAGGAATTCAAGATCAGTGTCTTAGTTAGGGTTTCTATTGCCGTGAAGAGACACCACGACCACAGCAACTCTTATAAAGAAAAGCATTTAATTGAGGCTGGCTTAACAGTTTCACAGGTTTAGTCCATTATCATGGCAGGAAGCATGACAGCATGCAGGTAGGCATGGTGCTGGAGAGTGAACCAGTAAGCCTGGGTTGAGCTTCTAACACCTCAAAGCCCACCCCACCCCCATTGACACCCCTCCTAATAGTGCCTAAGCTACATATTGAGTTCCAGGCCAACCTCGGATGTCAGAGGCCCTGTCTCCACAAAAACAACAGGAAGAGTGGTCTCACACTGTTGAGTTCCCAGACAGGGAACAAGCCCGGGCCTTATATAACTTGGGACACTGGTTGTTGTTGGGTTTTGTTTTCACTCTGTTTTGTCTTTTATTAAGAGCCCATGAAGTGTTTGGAGTCCAGTTTGGAAGGTCCAAAGCCAGCTGAGCCACCGGAACTCCCTGTCTGGCTGCCAGGCTACCGGACCTCTTCCATGCCCGTCACAGGCATTAAAGGGTGTGATTTAAACCAATCGCAGCCCTGCTCCTTAGCCTGTCTCAGCAGCCGTGTCTCTAACGGGGTTTAGCGTTCTCAGTCTGACGGAGGTGGAGATGGTTTATTCTGACTGTAAAATGTGGCACATAGACTGCTCCCAACAGCCCCGACTGTTGCCAGGGAAACTAGCTGCAGTCTTTTGCATAAGTGTGTCGAGTCATCTAGGGAGTGTTCAGAACAGTTGATACAAGGGTAGTCGGCTGCCTGTTAGACAGTCTTTGCTCAAGACTGCCCAGGAAGAGGGAGAGAATTTAGCAGCCGCTTATTAGGGAGTCAAATGACAGGGTCCCCAGTGTCTTTGCTTATAAGAAAAGCATCTCAGAAAGAGTGCTTTTAATATAAATTTGTAAGTGTTTATAATACAGGACAAATACTTAACACTAACTGTGAGTTTAATAATGTTCTCATAATGCATTATACCTGTCCAGTACCCGGGGAGAGGTGCCCCCTGCTCTATCTCAAGAAGGGAGAAATCCAGCATCAAATGTGCTGTGTGGGAAAGGCTGATGCTAACTGTGTGGTGGACTTCGGCCACCTCTCCTGCAGTCTACCGAGGCTTCTGTTTACCCCTTGATTTAAGCTTCGTCTCTTGTAGACACGCTGACTAAATCTTTGCATTCTTTGTGTGACTGCCCCTTCAAATATTTGAAGTTGTGAATTGTATCAAGCTAAAACACCCCTTCGCTCATTTATGATGTATTTGTCCAATAAATATTTAATCGAATTCTTGAGGGATAGAAAAAAAGGACATAGTCATATTGGATTAGGGCCCAGCCCACTCAGGAGCTCCTCTGGGCTAATTATATCTGCAATGGCCTTGTTTCCAAATCAAGTCACCATTCCTGAATTAGGACTTGAATGTATATTTGAAACACAATTGAACCACCCACACCAGACTACTCTGTTTTACAGAATTCCCTCTACCCAGATTCCTCTACCGATACCTTGGATTTGACATCAGCTGGGTACGTTTGTTTAGAACATTATAAGATGGGTCAGGAGGCACTTAGCCCCAGTATGTCTCACTGAGCTGATGTTATTTTTGATTAGTCACTTATCGGGGTGTGTGCCCAGACTTTCTACTCAAGTTACTGATTCCCTTGGGAATTAATAAGAATCTATGTAAACGTGATTACTCCTTATACTTTGTGTGTGTGTTTGTATAAGAACACATGTTCGTGTGTAAGAATGTGTATGTATGTTCGTGTGTGTGTGTGTGTGTGTGTGCATGCGCGTGTATAGGCCCAAATAAATTTGAGTTATTGTTCTCGGGAACAATTGACTTCATTGACTTAGGTCATCAATTTGACGAAGCAGGCCAGGGTATCCCAGGGACCTACCTGTCTCCATCCCCCAGTACTGAGGATGACAAGCACATATCATCATGCCTGATTTTTTTCAAACAGCTTCTAAAGGATCAAACCCAGGTCCTCATCCCTGTGTGGCAAGCACGTTACCAACTAAGCAGCACCCCTGCCTCAGCCCCTACACATCAAGTCTTTGTCCTCCAGATCTAGCTTTAGCACCTCGGGGATCCTTGGCTGAACCGAGTTTTACCATCACAGTTAACACAGGTTGGTTTTCCAGTTGATCATTTCTACCACATTCTTCAGAGGGAGGGGCTTTCTCCTTTGAGGAAGATTGTTCCTGTCTTCACTCTGTGTAAATGTGTGTATTTGTATCAGCAGGAGCCAGAAGAGGAGAGTGATGTCAGGGTGTTTATTCCACCATCCTTCCCTGCAACTTCACCACTGGCTGACTGGGGATCACATGGTCATTATGGTGCCCAGGGGCCCTAGGACAGCTCCATCTTTGCCATTTCTGGAAATGAGACTTTGCTGTCAGTCACACAAGCCTAAAGGTAGTTAGCGGTACCCCCACTGTCTCTCATCTAGGGATACTAACTAGGGATATTAACACCCCGTGAGATTTAGTCTACACCTGCATCTTTGCTTTTAGAAAATGCACCTGAGGCAGTTGGGGTGGAAGGAACATTGAAAGTGCAATCTGTGTCTCAATGACTCCAGGGGGAAGAAAAAGGAAAATACAAAGAACGAGAGTGCAAACGTGGTTAAATACTCCCATTTAAGAAAATCCCCATAAAAGCAGCATGAGGTTTTTCTGAACTATTCTTGGAAAATTTCTGAAAGTCTGAAATGATTTTGAAATAAAAATGTTTCCAAAAGCCTTTCTCTTTTTATTTCCATTTTTTTTTGTTTTTTGTTTTTTTGTTTTTCGAGACAGGGTTTCTCTGTGGCTTTGGAGCCTGTCCTGGAACTAGCTCTTGTAGAGCAGGCTGGTCTCGAACTCACAGAGATCCGCCTGCCTCTGCCTCCCGAGTGCTGGGATTAAAGGCGTGCGCCACCACCGCCCGGCCCAAAAGCCTTTCTCATTATAGAAATCTTGTTATGTCGAAAATTTAGTAAGAAAGACTCAGTGGCTCAGTGTGCAAAGGACAAGCGAGACGACCTAGGCTTGGATCCCCAGCACCCACATCAGAGTCCAACACTGCACCACCATCTGCAACCCCAGTGCCGTGGAGGAGGAGACGGGCAGATTCCAGAGGCTTGCGAGCCAACCACCGTACCCCATCAGCAAACTTCAGGCTCTGTAGGAGACCCTGTGGTTCCCACAGAACTGTCCTCTGAGCAGAGCCCACGCTCCTGCCAGTGACCCCTTACTCGTACTCTATAAGTAAACCCAACAAAGTCATTGGTTCCCTAGGGTGAACTTTGGTTTGTCTTTGGGACCTTATGAGGGGGTGGGTGGACATTACATAGCACCCACCCGAGGGAGAAAACTCCCTGGGAGACAGCTAAATTAAAGAAAGAGTAATATCAAAAGACACCCATCGTCAACCCCTAGCCGCCACAAGCGGGTGCACAGGTGAACACACCCACACCCACATGCAAAATAAATAAACAAATAAACCTCACCACCCAGGAATAGCCTCATTTGCTCATTGTTTTCTCTGCCTCTGTCCGTGCCCTGAGTGGAAGACGGATGAACAAAGGGCATCTCTGCTAGGGGCATAGTTGCACGATGATAGAGCCTCAGGTTCAGCTCCCCGCGCCACAGAAAGGAAGGAAGGAAGGAAGGAAGGAAGGAAGGAAGGAAGGAAGGAAGGAAGGAAGGAAGGAAGGGAGGGAGGGATGCAGGAGGCTTTCTGTTTGAAATCTAAACTTACAGCATGTCCCACGACCAAAAATAATATTCTAATATCACTAGCTTGGAGTGCTATAGTGTTGGGAGTGGGTTTTTTCCCCCAGTCCAATCCTTATGCAGGTCACTGAGTTCCAGCACAAACCATTGTATTCACTCTAGAAAGAGCGCATCCTTGTAGCAGAAGCTCCCTGACGACTCCCTTTCTAAAAGGGTTTTACTGTTGGAACCCCAAACACATGTAATTTTCTTCAGAAACTGTATATGCAAGCTTTTTATAGAAACCCACATTTTGCGGTAGACATTCAGGGGTGATCTTATAATAGTTCTGTTCCTTGTTCAGCAAAGTAAGAGCTGGTAATAATTTTCCAAGAGGTTTCCCTCTGCATTCACCACTAACAGCGAAAACTCTTCCTCAACACAAAAACAGATGATTTTGTGTTCTAATATGAGTTGCTATAGCAACAATCTGTTCTGGGGTCACATATTCCATAACTGCGACATAATAATCCTTAGATTTCTTTCATGTACTTAAAACATTCCATAAATTGTCTAGGGTTGACAACTCCACTGTCTGTCAATGGACTGGTGCCTAAGAAAGGGAGGGAGGAAAGGAGGGAGGGAGGGAAGGAGGGAGGGAGGAAGGGAGGGAAGGAGGGAGGGAGGGAAGGAGGGAGGGAGGGAGGAAAGGAGGAAGGGAGAAGCTTGAATGCTAACATACTGACCTGACAGGCATTATACCTACTGGTATAATAGTATCACAAGCATTATGGGGGTAACCAGTGGCTTTGTGATTGGATTTGAGACCTGCTCCACTCAAGACTGGTACCACAAATTTGGTCTAAAGCCCATGGCTTAGGAAGTCATAGGCCCTAGGGGGGCACCTATTACTATTGTTTTGCTAAATGGACATGTTGCCAAACCGTCTTCTATGTTTTTCACCGTGGATTAGCGCTCCTTGGCCAGGGATGCTTCTTTCTGCAAGGGGCAAAAGTTATGCAGAGACTCATGACCAATCAAAGCACTGAGAATAAGAATGCTCACTGGGACATCTATATCCAGCTAACGAAGGCTCAAGAGCAAGGCAGAAGCATGGGTGCAAAGGCTGTAACAGCCATGGAGGTGAGAGAGAGCTAGAGAGAGCACTGCAGAGCAGCAGATGTGGACTCGGCCACACCACCAGCACCTTTGTCATCTTTCTTGTTTTTTGTTTTATAAGACATCATTTGACATCATTCTTTTTTTTTTTTTTTTTTTTTTTTTTTTTTTTTTTGGTTTTTCAAGACAAGGTTTCACTATAGCTTTGGAGCCTGTCCTGGCACTAGCTCTTATAGACCAGGCTGGCCTCGAACTCACAGAGATCTGCCTGCCTCTGCTTCCCAAGTGCTGGGATTAAAGATGTGTGCCACCACCGCCAGGCTCTTAATCGTTTTTTTACAATATATGTTATGCCCCTTCAGCCTGATTCTTTTATTTCTGGGCAACTTTTGTGTATGATATTGCTGAATATTTTTTAGTCCACCTTTTAGAGTCTTTACTTTAAGACCATCAAAGAATTTTCTTCACTATCCATCATCTCTCTCGTTCATTACTTTTTTCTCTTTTCTTTCCACAAGCATAATTATCTCAAGACACTCCACTAAAACTTGGCTTCTAGCCAAGTGTATCAGTGTCTAACTATATGATTTGTTGCATAACTAATAGGGTTAATTTTCCTCATCTCTACAATGCCCCTTTTAACCATTGTCTTGTCTTAACTTATTATGTCAAGTATTTTATTATATTGAATTAATATTGTGTGAGTTCTCATAATACAAAACACTCGTGAAGGGTATGCTCCTGTTTGAGAATGCTAATTTCTCCTTTATTGCTAATTTTGCATGCCTTTTGCATTCTAATTATTCATTCAGTGTGAGCTTCAGTAACTACTACTGGAAGACAGTGTTTTGGGCTCTGATGACATAGAAAATGCCTTTGCTTATAGTGTGTAGGAATGGGTGTGTATTCAAGCATGTGCATTTGAGTTTGCTAGAATATTTTTAATTACATCATTTCTTTTCTTTTTTGTTTGTTTGTTTTGCTTTGTTTTATTTTGTTTTTTTTTTTTTTCTGTGTAACTGCACTGGTTATCCTGGAACTTATTCTGTAGACCAGGCAGGCCTCAAACTCATAGCAGTCCACCTGCCTCTACCTCCTGAATGCTGGAATTAAAGGTGTGCGCTTCCATACCTGATTAGTACATCATTTCTTACGATTTTACTGCTGGTGATTAAACTGGGATGTGGGGCCAGGGAGGTGGCTCAACTCAGCGAATACAAGCACTTGCTTCACAAGCCTGATGAGCTGAGTTTAATCTCTAGAACCGCGTAAAAAAGCCAGATACAGTGACATCATCTGTGATCCCAGCACTTCCTGGGAAGTGAAATGGGAGACAGAGGTAAGAAAGTCTACTGGAAGCTCACAGGCCAGCTAGTCTGGAGCACACATCACAGCCAAAACAAGAGCGATGGAGTTTGGAGAGATGGTTCAACAGTTAATACCACTGGCTGCTTTATGTCTATGACTCTGCTCGAAGAACATAACAAAGAATGACTCCTAAGGACATGTTGCTACGTTCTTAGATCAGTGCCTTACTCAGCTCTCGTAAGGGAAGCTTCTTCTTGAAGCGTGTGGAAATGAACACAACTGGACAGTGTGCAGAGAATGAGAGACTTGGGAGCACTCAGTCCTTAATGGGATGTCTCCATCAAAGTCCCCCAGTCCCTGCTCAGGATCTATGTGGAAGAGGAGGCAGGAACACTGTCAGAGACAGAGGTGGTGTCTTCCAGACACAACAAAACTGAGACAGCATGCACAGACCTGCATAGGTTCAAGCCAAAGTCCCAGTTCTGAGGGGGGAGGGAGTGCGCAGGCTTCTTACAATTGATACCTACTAGGAAAGGAAAAAAAAATCCATTTTCTCCAATGGAGCATCATACATTCCAGGACACCCCCCTTCCATGCCTAGAAGCAGTTGGCCAACACAAAAACACAAAACAGAGTCCATGCTTTTGGGAAGGGGTTTTTGTTTCATTTTGTTGTGTGGGTTTCTTTGTATGATTCATTGTTAGTTTGTTTTGAGTTTTGTTTATTTTTGTTTTTGAGAGAGGGAACATGCAGATGGGTGGGCAGGAACATGGGAAGGATCTGGAAGGTTTGGAGAAGAAAAAGAATATGCTCAAAATATATTGTGTGAAAAAATAATAAAACAAAAACAAAAACAAGAGAGATTGTACCTCAAGAAGACGAAAGGCAAGAACCTGTAGTTGGTTTTTTTTTCTCTTTGCTCTTTGTGGGGCCCACTGCCCAGCTCTCAAATAAATACATGGAGTCTTAGTCTTACCTATGAATGCCTAGCCTTAGCTTGGTTTATTTCTAGCCAGCTTTTCGTAACTTAAATTAACCCATATACATTTTGCATCTGGGCTTTTACCTTTCTCTATTTCTGTATATCTTTTCTTTATTTCTTATTCCATGGCTGGTTGTGTGGCTGGGTGACTGGCCCCTAGAGTCCTCCCTCCTCCTCCTCTTGCTCCTCCCTCTTCTTCTCTACTCTCCTATTTATTCTCTCTACCTGCCAGCCCTGCCTTCTTCTCTCTCCTGCTTAGCAATTGGCCATTCAGCTCTTTATTGGAGCAATCAGGTGTTTTAGGCAGGCAAAGTAACACAACGTCACAGAGTTAAACAAATGCAACGTAAAAGAAGGCAGCACATCTTTGCACCATTAAACAAACATGCCACAGCATAAACGAATCTAACACATCTTAAAAGAGTATTCCACAACAAGAACCAACTCCCAAAACTTGTCCTCTGATCTCTGTGCGCGCGCACACACACACAACACATAAATAAATAAAATTTAAAGCTGGGATATACTACCCAGGTATTTCATTCTATAATAAAATGAGAGTGAGCTTTTCTTGACTTTTTTCCACATTACTTGAGGCCAGTCTGAATTCCCATCAGGATTTTAGATTAAACTTTGTGTGTTAATATTGATCTATTTTTCTGTAGCCTCAGGATAAAATTGTTATGATTAAATTTGTAGACTTCAACTTTACAAGTGGGAATTGAGGGGTTTTGTTGTTGCTGTTGTGGGTTTTTTTGTTATATTAGTTTTGTCTTTATAAATCATTTTAATTAAAATAATATAACTACATTTTTAATTGAAAAAAATAAAATTATCCACATATTGGAAAAATACACACACACACACACACACACACCCCTATTGTAGCTGAACTACTATCTAAAATTTAAAAACGATGTACCCAACAGAACCAGCCACCGTCTCCATGGTAACACATAAGAAGATGCATCATATGGCTCTGAAAACTCCTTATTGACTGTGAGCAAGCAAACGGCTGAGCTTTTCCTAATAGCCCCCTGCAAATGACCAGTCCTGAAGGGCAGGCACCTCTCTGGTGTATTCTGTAACAAACTCAGCTGTCTTTGCATGTGTGTGCTGGGAATGGAACCCAAGATGCTGCCCATACCTGGCAATTGCTCTGCCAACGTGTTACATCTCCAGCCCCAACCCTTAGTTTTTTGTGTGAATGCTTGGCCTGTATATATGTCTGTGAATCATGTGCATGCCTGGTGTCCAACAAGACCAGAGGAGGACATTGGATCCTCTGGAACTGGAGAAACAGCTGGTTGTGAACCACCCTGTGCATGCTGGGAGCAGAACCTGGGTTCTCTGGGAAAGCAGTCTGTGCTCTTAATCCCTGAGCTGTCTCTCCAGTCCCGACACCAACCTTATTTTCACTCTGTCCAAGTGTACATTTTATATCCTAAGCAGAAATGAGCCAGTCTTTCTTTGATAGGAATCACGTTAGTTTCTTCAGTGGGATGGAAAACAGTGGTGCCCTGATTCAAAAATCAAATAATTTCCTTCTAGGGTGCCTCCATGTGAGAAGGCGGAGGCAGGAGTCAGCTGGTTCATAAAAGGATCAAAAGACTTTAGGTATCCATAAAGAGACTTTTCCCTCTTAAAGAGATCAGGTAGAGAATAGCGGCATGGGACTAGAGATGGGCCAGTGAGCAAGAGAGATTTCTCCTTACGCAGAGTACCTGAGTTCGAATCCCCAGCACCTACATAGAACGCCAGGCATGGCTGCACGTGCCTGTAACTCTAGTATTGAGGGGTGGAAATAAGAGGCAAATGGATCCCCAAAGCACACTGGCTAGCCAATCAATCTAGCAGAAACAGGTAGCTTCTGGTTCAGTGAGAGACTGCCTCAAGGCAGTCGAGGCTGATAGCAGAAACACCTAAGGTCCTGCCCTAGCTTTTGTGTATGTTCTCATGAGTATACACACCTGCACAGTCACATACATACATACATACATACATACATACATACATCATATATACATCATTAGTACAACACACATATATACATACAAACGGAATCATAACGTGAACTTGAACTAACGAATGTAACCAAAAAAAACCGTAGGTCTGAGGTTCCTGGTTGTCAAGACAATAAGGGAAGTGAAAAGGAGTCATGCTTCCTCTTGTTTTTCAAAGGATTTCTTCCAAAGTGGTAGAAGATTCAACAGTCTTTTCTACCTTTGAATTCTGAAGGAACAATTTTTATATAGATCTTTATGTATTGTGAAAAATCAAAAACAATGGAATAAACAACATTCTTGAAAGTCATCTTTTTTGTTTATTTTTGTTGTTTTTGTTTTGTTTTTGTTTTTCAAGACAGGGTTTCTCTCTGTAACAGCCCTGGCTGTCCTGGGACTCACACTGTAGACCAGAATGGCCTCAAACTCACAAAGATCCGCCTGCCTCTGCCTCTGCCTCTGCCTCTGCCTCCTGAGTGCTGGGATTAAAGGAGTGCTCCATCACCGCCTGGCCCTCACATTTTGTTTTAACACAGAGTCTCACTAGTTAGATCATGCTGGTCTCAAACTTGCAACGATCACCCAGCCTCTGCCTCCAGAGTGCGGAATTAAAGGTTATGCTGCTATGCCTGGCTTTCATTCTGTTTTGAGGTGGAGTATCCCTGCTTAGCCCAAGCTAACACTGAACTTGAGATCGGCCTGTCTCAGCCTCCTTAACATTGCTGTCATGCCTGGCTCTACCACTCTTGAGAGTGGAGGGCTTTACGAGGCAGGGTCACTCATAGTTGAGACTGGCCTCAACTCCGTATGTAGTAAGAACATAACCTCTAACCCCTAACCCTCTCTATTAACCATGGTTAATGAATCTGTTGTGTACTTACCGCTTATTACTCTTCTCACTGTTCCAGCCCTCACGGCTTCCCTCAGATTCCTTTTCTCTGCTGAGTATGTAACCACTACCTGTCACAGCCATTGCTCTACAAGCAGTCTTGACAGCCAGAGTGAATGAGTAGACTATCCCTCAGGGGCAGGTTCTGGTGAAGGTAGAACTGGTTTCCTTGATGCTCTCCAACATCTTTGGAATTCCTCACTCACTGATGCCTGGCCTTCCGGCCTCCCACAGCGTTGTCCAAGGGAGACTCACCTTCTCAAACAAGGCCACTACTTTAAAACGAACTCTTTGGGGTCTGGAGAGATGTCTCAGTAGTTTACAGTGCTTACTTCTCTTGAGGACCCAGATTCATTTTCAACACCTAGATGGTGGCTCTCCACCACCTGTAACTCCAATTCCATCCCCTTCTTCTGGCCTCCGTAGGTTCCCTCATGCACATAAACACACACAGCTAAATGTTCAAAGTGTCTTAAAATAACCACATCTCTCTTTAGCCAGGCATGGCGATGCACGACTTTAATCCCAGAACTCAGAGGGCAGAGGCAAGTGGATCTGTGTGAGTTTGCAGTCTACAGACCCAATTTCAGGCCAGTGAGGGCTACATAGACTCAAAACAATCTCTTTCTTTTTCTACATAAAAAGAAAAAAACAAAACCAGTCTTTCCTTAACACTAAGTAATAAAAGGAACTCGCTCTCCTAATCCAGGGTCAGCAAGGCAAAACTATAAGGGACTCTGGGGAAAGGGATTTGGACCTGGGCCTGATGGCAGAACTGGGATGTGTAGGCAGGGAAAAGGCATGACATCATGGTCAATAAACTGTTCCTCTAAGGGGCCCATCCTACGGTCAAGGTCAAAGAGAAGCTGACGGAGGAACGCGTGAGAAACATCTGACTGTGTTGGTTTAGGTCCATGGCCAAGGAGCTGCTGCTCATCTGTCCTGGGGCTTCTTCTGGCCTTTGAAGAGAAAGGCATGTCACAAGGTTGAGGGAGGGTAGGGACAGGCTGGAACCTGCTAGGGACCACAAGTCACTGTCTCTAGCCATGGACGAACTTCGGAGACAGGATGGCTGCTGCATTGCACCTCTCTGATTTTTTTCAAGTTACTCTTTGGCCAATAGTAACCTGAAGCTGTACCAGGAAGAGAAATTTTAGAAATATAATTACCAGTGTAACTAAGTGGACAATAAAAGAATCCTGTGTAGTAAGCCTCAATGGGTGTAAAATAAGTTACAATGTCTGCTACTTACTATGGCTTCCCCTCTGGAGGTGTTAGTACTTTCTTTGCTGTAACAAAGTATCTTACAAAAGCAGCTTCAAAGGAAGGAAGGATTTACTTTGGTTCTCAGTTGAAGGTAGTACCGTTCACATGGTTGGGGGGAGGTTACGACAGCAGGGGGCTCCTGGGTGAAAGTGTGTAGCCCTGATTCCTTGCTGCAGCACGTCTTAGCAGAATAGAAAGCAAGAGGAAGTGAGGTTGGGCTATGAAACCTTAAAACACCCCGGCCCAGTGACCCACATCTTCCAGCAGGACTCCACCTCCGAAAGTTTCTAAATTGAACCGCCATCTGGGGACCAAGTGTTCAAACAAGAGCCTAAGCACCAGAGGGCAACCTAGGGAGACAGCTTTTGAATGTAAGTCTCTGGCCCTGTCATGGCGATGAGGAATATGCAGAGAATGAGACAGCTCCCCAGATGTGAGCTGCTTCACCTGTCCCAGACCTTTGCAACTTGTCTACCAAGAGTCCCCAGAGGACACAAACATAAGTACAGTCAAAAGGACACTTGGGTCATGGCCCAAAGGAGGCCACCTTCTTGAAAATTATTATCCTGATATTCTTGTATCTGTAAATCTCATATTTTGCACTGTGCTGTGCATAGATTTATATTAGTGTGTTAGTGGCTTTTCCTCCCCCAAATGCTTCAGATATGTGCAGCAAGAGGCAATCTTTATCCTGTAGCTTCAAAATCTCAGCCCTGTATATGTCCCCTGGAAAGTCTACACCCAACACCACTTTCCCGAAAAGCTCAGAAAATGCTTCTGTGATCTGTTTAAAGTCTTCGAGGGCTGCCTGCAGTCGTCCAGATTGTCTTGTCTTCATAACCCAGACTGAAGGCCTTGGTCATCAGATTTTCTTGGATCTTATAAAATTTGTATTTTTATGATATAATCAAAAAATCAAAATATCTCCAGTTCTAAAGTTTTGGGAGTTTTCCTTCTGATTTCATTTTTTTTAATTTTTAGGTACATCTATTTATTATAGGGAGGCAGTGTACATATGCTACATTGTGTATGGAACCCACAGGACAATTGCCCAAATAGGTTCTCTCCTTCCTTCATTTGGCTTTTGGGATTGAACTCAGGGCATCTGGCTTGACAACAAGAGACTTTTTCCCTGGGAAGGCATTTTGCAGGCATCCTTAAAATGCCTCTAAAAATATCAAGGGCCCAGTCATTGTGCCCCTCGTCTTCCTGGAACTCCTGGGTGAACTGGCCTGGAGCTGTTCTTTAATAATTCCCATTTCACTGGTAACTTAATGGGGCCAGGCTGTGTAACTCCGGGGCCTGTGTTGATTACTATTTTGTGTTTCAAACATTGTTGATTGTAACCAATGACTTTGTTTAAAAATCAATAAATGCAGCCGGGCAGTGGTGGCGCACGCCTTTAATCCCAGCACTTGGGAGGCAGAGGCAGGCGGATCTCTGTGAGTTCGAGCCCAGCCTGGTCTACAAGAGCTAGTTCCAGGACAGGCTCCAAAACCACAGAGAAACCCTGTCTCGAAAAACCAAAAAGAAAAAAGAAAAAAAGAAAAAAAAAAACCAACAAATGCTCTAATACTGCAGTGCTTATGCTCATTTATCTACAGCACAAATATAGGTAAAGTAAAGGTTTCATACAACAATATTTATCCACACCATACATACAATTGCATTATTTGTATGTTTCATTGATTAAACTTCTTTTGGGGATTCCATATATAAAATTCATTAACTTTCAATATATTGTAGGCCTCGGTTTGAGAAAGCATGTGCTCCTCAATAATACCAGTTAATATTTCTCAGTTCTTGGGGGCAAGGATAGGGTAGAGGCATGAACCAATATAAATATTTGTAACTAAGTATCAGTTTCATCTGCCTCGCAACTGAAATAACATGGGATGGGAAATGTGTTATTTTAGAAAGATGACATCAACATTTGGTTTAATATTTTAGAGTATCTGCTTCCTGGAAAGAATCTGGGGAGAGCTTTGATTTTCTACAATTTTGCCTTGAATAAGGCCAGGATTTCTCATCTTTTGTCGTGGTCCTTAAGATGAGGTATGAATACATGTTTAAGGTGAGGTATGAAAAAAAGAAGAAAAGAAAAAAAAAGATGAGGTATGAAAACATAAAATCCACAGGCTGGGCATATAGCTCAGTTGGTAGAATGGTTGCCCAGCATGCACGAAGCCTTGGGTTCTATCCCCAGTGCCACATAGAGGGACAGACAGGGGGATCAGGAGTTCAGGGTCATACCCAGCTGTATAGTGAGGCACAGGACAGCCTAGACCACATGATACTCTATCTCAAAAAATAATTGTAAGGTGCTGGGTGGATGGGTGGCTCAGTAGATAGAGATACTTGCTGCCTTCATGTTTGATGACCTGAGTCCAAACTCTGGGACCCACATGGTGGACAGGAAAACTGGTTCCTGCAGCTTGTCCCCTGACCCCTACACATGTGCTCTGGCATACATACATAAAGAGATAGATGAATAGACACACAAATGTTATATGTTTAAAATGATAAAATAACAGTTTGGTTTATAGTTTATGGAATTTTCTTTTTACTTATTTTTAGTGTCACGGTAGGAGTAATGGGATTGTCCATAATATCAGGGTTTCTGACTTTCATAGTAAATATTCCAACAGCTTTAAAAGCTTCTGGGAAATTTTTGAACTGAAAGGGAAAGGGCCCTGATCCTTTTCTCTTTTACTTTTTAAGCATTTTTATTTATTTATAATGTGTATGGGTATTTGTCGGCATATGTGTGTGTGTGTGTGTGCGCACCATGTGTGTGCAGTGCCCTGGGAACTGGAGTTACAATGTGAACCACCATGTAGCGTGAATAATAAAAATCCAGAGACAGATACTGGGGTCCAACCCGAAGATCAGAAAAGCAGAACAGCCAGCTACTGGCTCTTACCTCTATCTCAGCCTGACATGGCGATCCCGCTTCCAGGAATCTCAGAACGAGGCTGAGACTGAGAGCCATCTCCTCCTGTTTTATATTCCTCTCTAGGGCTGGGATTAAAGGTGTGTGCCACCACTGCCCGGTCTGTGAGGCTGACCAGTGTGACTGTTTTACTCTCTGATCTTCAGGCAAGTTTTAGTGATTAAAGTACAAATGAAATATCACTTCACCACCATGTGGGTGCTGGGAACCTAACCCGGGTCCTCTGGAAGAGCCACCAAGACTCCTACCATGGGAGCTAGACCTCCAGTCCAGCCTTCTGCAGCCAAACCAGGAGATTCACGGTGACAACAGAGGTCCCCACAGACAGGGAGCACAGACCTCTTGTGTCACCTGTGCTACCGTCTACAACCTGGGAAGACAGTCCTTTCTGCTACTGGCCTTGCTGTTGTTATTTTGTTGTTGTTCAAACTCCTTTCTGGGGCCCTCACTGGACTCCCTACATTTAATTATCTTTTTCAACAACAGAAATCTCAGACTCTTTTCTGCAACCCTTGACCTCAGCATTGGTTGGCCACACCCCACTCCCCAGTGCTCTGTGCTTCTCTACGCTGCCTGGTCCAGGCATTCCGCCTGGGCCTGTGGCCTTTGTTTCTCTTGACTGCATATGCAGACAGGTCACTTATGCAATTTTTAAATGAAAAACATGCATTGACTTCCACGCTTTTTATTGCACCCTATAGAAAGCTGTCTGGGATGTTAGTGTGGCTTGCTTACCTCAAACTCTCCCCCCCCCCCCCCGCCTGAACTGCCTTGTCCACTTTATTATGGTTTGGATATGAAATGCCCCTTGCAGGCTCAGTGTTCTAGGTTCCCAAGTGGTAGCATCTGTTTGGAAGATTGTGGGAAATATGAGTTAGAACCTAGCTGGAGGAGATAGACCACAAAAGGTGTGGTTGAAGGTTATACTGGTCCAGTCCCTCCTTTTCTCTCTACTTCCTGGGACAAGGCCCCTCCCTTGCTACACATTACGGCCACGACTGAGTGCCTGCCCTACTTTGCTTTCAGGTTCTGTGATAAACAAAGACACCTTGTGGAGGAAAGGGTTTATTATTTGGCTTCTACTTCCAGGTCACACTCTATCAGTGAGGGAAGTCAGGGCAGGAGCTGAAGCAGGAACCACAGAGGAATGCAGTATCTGGCTTACCCACAGGCTCACAGCGGGTGACCAATACACATCAACCCCACCGGCCTAGGGATGGTACCGCCCACGGTGGGCTCAGCACTCCCACTTCAGCTAGCCATCAAGAAAGTGCCCCGTAGACCTGCCCACAGGCTAGTCTAATGGAGGCAATTCCTCAGCTGAGGTTCCCTCTTCCCTGTTGTATTGACTGGACGACCCAGGTAAGCACTGACTAACCCTTCTAGAACTGTGAGCAGGACAATTCCTTCCTCTCTGCGGTCGCCATTGGGCCTTCTGTCTCAGAGATGCTTAGACCTTCTGAAGTAGGCCTGGCAGTCACTCTGTCTTCCGGTGACCTGACCTTTGACCTTTCCACAGTCTTGAATGGCTTTGTGTGCCAACTTGACTGGAGGGAGAGACAACCAGGTAGCTGGCGTGTCCCCTTGTTGTCACCGTAACAAAAGGCATTACAGAGATCCCTTAAGGACTTACTTTAGCTCACAGTTTTAGTTCATCACGGTAGAAAAGGAAGGCATGATAGAGACAGCCTGGTCCGTGACAGTGGGGGTCTGAGGCAGTAGCTTTGTCTTAGTGAATCAGGAAGCAGATACCTCAGGCTGGAACCAGAAGGGAGCATAATCTTCACAGGCCCTCCGCCAGCACCCTAGTTCTGCCACGTCAGGGCCTCATAAAAGGTCTACAACCTCCAAAACCAAAACCAGTCCTCCGACTGGGGACCAAGTATCCAAACACATGTTGCCATGGGCACATTTACATTGGGCTCAGATATTTGAAGACTTATTACGAAGTTGGCGGTGTCTTTAGGGGAAGTTAAAGAGGTTTGGCCTTGTGGGAGGAGGCGCGTCACTGGTGGGCTTTGAGAGTTAAAGGCTTGTGCCACTTTCAATCCCTCTCTCACTTCGTGCTCTCGGTTGAAATGAGCTCTCCACGCCTTAGCTTGCTACCATCCTCCCTACCACGAGAGACTGCTATCCCATAAGCCCGGATACACCCTGAGTTCTAAAGTTGCCTTGGTCATAATGTCTCATCCCAGCAACTAAAATGTAGCTAATATAACACCTGATCCCAACAGCTGGCCACACATTAGTCCTGGGTGTGTCTGCAGGGAAGTCTCTGTAGAGCCTGGCATTTGACTCAATGAGCTGAGCCAAGACAGCACCCTCATTCACTGTGTGTCATGTGACTTATGTCTGCAGGGAAGTCTCTATGCAGCCTGGCATTTGCCTTGATGAGCTGAGTGAAGACAGCACCCTCACTCACTGTGTGCCATGTGACTGACTGAGGTACTGGAGAGAATCAAAAAGTCAGAGGAAGGAAGAAGTTGTTATCGCTCCTTGGACTAGGAGATGCCAGTCTCCTGTCTTTCGACATCAGAGCACCAGGTTCTCAGCCTTTTGGCCTCTGACTAAGAGATACCTTTGGCTTTCCTGGGTCTCAAATCTTTGGACTTAAACAGAGCCATGCACCAGCTTCCTTGGCTCTTCAGCTTGGAGATGGTTTAGTGTGGGACCTCTCAGCTTCTACAGCTGCATGAGCCAATTTCTCTAACAAATCTTTTCTTGTATGTCAAGACAACCATGCACTACATGACGTCATCCCCATCAATGATGAGCCAAAAGTACAAAGGGGTTCCTATAAGATTATGATGGACTAGCAACACTCCTGTTCGAGCCAAGGACAAACTGGGCATGGTAACACAGTAAACCCAGCACTTGGAAGGGAGAAGCAGGAACTCAAGGTCGCCCTCAGATAAAGTATGTGTGAAGCCAGCTGACACAGGAAACCTTGCGTCAAGCCCCATTCCTCAAAAACCCCACAGTAGAGCATTTGACTAATGTGTATAAAGGCTTTGGTTCCATCTCTACCACTGGGGAATAAATGCTGGGATTAAAGGTGTGCGCCACCACCACCCAGCCAAGGAATTGTCTTAATTGATGGAGGAGGACCCAGCCCACTGTAGGCAGCACAATTCCCTTGGCTTGGGGTCCTGGGATGTATGAGAAAGCCGGCTAAGCCTCAACCTGCAAGGCATCAGGAAGGAGCCTCTCCAGAGTTTCTGCTTGAGTCCCTGCCCTTGCTTCCTGTAGTGACAGACTATACCCTAAAAGCTGAAGTAGACCATCTCCTCCCTTATGGTGCTTCTGGTCATGGAACTGGTTATAGCAACAAGACGACCCTTTAGTGGCAGTGGCGTCACTACCATCACAGTCTTAGAGTGACCACACCTTATCCGTGTGTTTCGGTGAGGATAAGTAAGTCTCCTGCACTGGCTGTAAAATAAAAGCACATATGTTATTTGCTGCGGCCAACAGTACCTGGTCACGGTAATCAATGGTATTCCTGGTTGATCTGTTAACGAAAATAAGAATGAGGCATGACTAGTCATCGAAAGCATCTGCCAAATTAACTCCTTCAGAAAAAAGTGAGTTTTAGATTTTTCCCTGGGAAGGGAGAAACCCCCTTTTTCCCTTCAGTTTAAAATTACGCAAATTGGGATGGAGAGATGGCTCGGTGGTTACGAGGATGCCCTGCTCTCGCAGAGAACCAGAGTTCAATTCCCTAGCACGCGTTTCAGGTGGCTCACAACTCCCTGTAACCCTGGCTCTAGAGGACACTACATCTCTGGCCCCCAAGTGCACACCTGCACATGCATACACACATGAATGAAAAAATAATAAAAATTTGAAAAAAATACTATGCCAAATCATTTTTTTGTTTTGTTTTGCCTAATGTATGTAATACACTGTGTGTAACTGGCAGCCCAGGAGGCCAGAAGAGGGTACTGGGTCCCCTGGAGTTGGGGGTTGGTAAGCTATCTTGTGGGTTCTAGGAATCCAACCCATATCCTCTGCAAGAACATTAATGCTTTTATTTTTCTTTTTTGAGACAGAGTCTCTCAACCTAGCCCTGGTTATCCTAGATTTCACTACGCAGACCAGGCCAGCCTTGAATTCACAGAGATGCACCTCTCTCTGTCTCCCAAATGCTGGAATTACAAGCTTTCGCCACCACCCTTGCCCCTATGAAGTGCTCTAGACCATGGAGCCATCTCTCTAACCTCTGAACCGAATCCCTTTTAGTGCCAAATAATTAATGGAAAATTCACGGCGCTAGACCCAAAAGGCTAGAGGAACGGAGGCCCTATGTCTTTAAATTGGGTAAGCAGAGGCTGCTGAGTCTATCTCAAACAAAACAAAACCAATATTGGGTATTAGGAGGGTCAATACAGGAGTTCCGATCCAGCTACCACCAGCACCCTCTCAAATGGCCACCACCATCGGCCATCCGCTTGCCTTCCTGGATCCCGAGTATGGATGTCCGGAAACAGGTTGTCTCCCCCTTTGAATCCCAGTAGTCAAAGAGAACATGTGTGCGCTGACGCTCTGTAAATTGCAAACTGCCAAACAGCACATCATTATCATGTTAGTAAATTATACACACAAGGACACATTCAACAGGAGCGGAGCAGCTGCCGCAGACAACGGCAGAATTTGTTCACCGCAGCAGATTCTTGATGGCTCTCTGAGATCAAAACAACTGGAGGTTTAGTCACTCCAGGACTAAACCCATATATTAACATCGCTCCCAATCGTTCCAGGATTCTATTTATAGGCGCACTGATCGTTAAATGCTGTTGGAACACTTGGCTGTTAAATTGCTCGGCGCCTCGTGTGGATCGCGTGGCTCAGAGGAAGCCTGTGTGGTTTATGAGTTTGGCAGCTCATAACCGCAGGGCTTCACCTATCCTCAGACACTAGCTCTGGTCACCTTGGAAACTGCTCTATTCTAGGTGCAAAGCTCAGGACACCACAGTTGGTACAGGTTTAACTGGCAGCTGTTTTCTCTGTTGGTTATTATTTAAAAAAAAAAAATCAGTGCCTCTGAAGCATCTTAAAGGAGTATCCACAGTGACGTGTTTTTATTTTGCTCTGATCTGGCTTTTGTTTGTTGGTTTTGAGACAGGGTTTCTCTGTGTAGCCCTGGTTGTCTTGGAACTTGCTCTGTAGACAAGACTGGCCTCAAACTCACAGAAACCTGCCTGCCTCCATCTCTTGAGTGCTGGGATTAAATGCATGGAGTTTTAAAGGTCTTCGCAGAGAAAATTAATACGAGTATTTGAGGGTAACATAAAATGAGAAAAATAAGAGATAAAAGATTAAAGAAGGGTCGGGCATAGCAGCACACACCTTTAATTCCAGCACTCGGGAAGCAGAAGCAAGCAAATATCTAAGTTTGGGGTCAGCTTGGGCTACACAGTGAGTTCCAGGGCAGCCAGGTCTACACAAAGAAAGCCTGTCTCAAAAGATAAAAGGCATTAAAGAAGGAAAGAGAGAAGAAGAAAAGATAAAGATTAGGAGAAAGGAAATTAGAAGATTACTGGTCCATTTTACAGATGAGAAAGCTGAGGCCAGAGGTTACATAACTGAATTATGTGTCACTATAACCAGGACACCTGGCAGAAACAACTAAGAGAAGAAACACTACATTTGGCTTAAAAGCTGAACGTGCCATCTTCAGGCCTCTCTCTCTCTCTCTCTCTCTCTCTCTCTGCACATCAACCTCCCCAGGCTTGTACACCCCCCCCTTAATAAACTCCTAAGCGGGTTTGTTGTGTGTTCCACATTTTTTCTCACTCGCGCCAGGTAATTTCAATATTAACAACCAAACACAAACATGAAAGCAATTGCTTTTATATGACTGAATTTTAAGTTAATTTTTCCCCTTCTATGCTTTAGACTCATTATTGTTTGTCCTCTTGACAATAACTTTCTAGAGCTTTATTTTATCTTTAATTATGCTGTGTGAGTGTGGGGTCCAGAAGAGGGTGCCAGACGCCCTAAAGCTGCAGTTAGAGGGCACCATGAGCCTCCTGTTCCTAGCGCTAGGAGCAAACTTGGGGCCTCTGTAAGAGCAGCGTGTGCTCTTATCCAATGAGCTATCTTTCTAGCCCACAAACAATTTCTAAAGATTGGCTTTATTTTATTTATGTCTGTCTGTGTACGTGTCTGTATGTCTTGTGCACATGTGTGTGGATGTAGACGGAGGGCAATGGAGGGCAGTGGACGCTCTGGAGTTGGAATTACAAGAGTTTGTGAGCCACCCACTGTGGGTGCTGGGAACTCGACTCAGAACCTCTGGAAGAGCAGTAAGTGCTCTTAATGGCTGAGCCATCTCCCCAACCCCAATAATAATATTTTTGTAAGTGGGCAGAGAGGTCAAGATGAAAAAGCACAGAAAAAGGAACTGTAGTGGTCAGTCCTGACCTTTAAGAGACAAGCCACGCCCAGTCCCTCCCCTGTCAGCTAAGGCAAGCTAATCTTCTGCTTCCAGCCTGAGTCCTTTCCTTCCCTCCCCCCCCCCCCCCCCCCCCCCCCCCCCCCCCCCCCCCCCCCCCCCCCCCCCGCGCACGCACGCGCTCGCGCGCGCGCGCGCGTGTGTGTGTGTGTGTGTGTGTGTGTGTGTGTGTCTCTTTCTTTCTTCCTTTCTTTCTCCCCCCCCCTCTCTCTCTCCCTCTCAGCAGCAGCTTCTGTCTCTCCCTTCTCCCCACTTCTCCCCTTCTCTTGCTGCCTTGGGATAACTGGACCTGCCACCACCATCTCACATAACAATATTAGGAGAAGAGCATTGGGCCTTAAGTTATGAACAGCAACTGTGTTAGCCTGTGCTGCTTCCTGACATGTAGAATGCATGCTGTTCTTTCTAGTCTTCTTGTCTTAGTCACTGTTCTACTGCTGTGAAGACATACCACCACCAAGGCAACTCTGTAATGGTCTGTTCTGTCTCTTTAAGAGACAAACCACGCCCACCTCACTCCCCTCCCGCTGAAGCAAGCTGACCTTCAGCTTCCAGCCTGAGTTCCTCCCTTTTTCCATCCCTCCTCTTGAAGAGGCAGCTTCTGTCTCCCTTCTGTCTCTCTCTCTTTCTCTCTCCCTCCTTCCCTCCCTCCTTGCCTTTCTCCCTCCCTCCCTCTCTGCTCTTCTCCCCTCCTCCCTTTCCCTTCTATAACCACTAAATAAATATCCAACCTCACTCTGCATGGCATGCCTATCTGTCTGTTTCTCACTGCGCCGCATGGTTACCTGCTCAGGAACCAGACCAGCGGAGATCTACGGAGTGGTCTCGCTCGCCGTCCCTGCTTGGGACTGGCTGTTCTCGGGACCCACTACCCACTGCAGGTACTCAGGGATATGCAGCATTGTTATTAATCCATTTCAAACTCTTAGGATTTAGTTGGGCGCTTGCTCACAGTTTCAGAGGTTTGCTCCATTTTCATCCTGGTGGAGAGCACAGCAGGCATGGCGCTGGAGCAGCAGCTGAGATCTTTAGACTCAGAGAACAACGCTGGGCCTGGCTAGGACTCTGAAACCTCAAAGCCCACCCCCAGAGTAAGCACTTCCTCCAACAAGGCCACACCTCTTAATCCTTCTAAACCTATCAAAAGTTCCACTCCCTGGTGAGCAAGCATTCAGATACATGATCCTATGAGGGTCATTCTCATTCAAACCATCACAGTCCTCCTTTGCCCAAAGTGCCAAGCATTTTCAACTGCCTGCTTTGGTTCTACATCCACATGTCTATTGGATGTAGCATCCTTAGTGAGGTTTGCTGGACTTCAAGAGCAGAAAAGGAGTATTCTCTCTGGAAATTGTGTCATGAAATGTAACTGTTGGATTGGTAAGTGACTTCAACAGTTAAAACACTTGTTCAGCAAGCCCAATGACCTGACTGACCCCAGAAACCCACTTAAAACTGAAAGGAGAGAACCACCCCACAGATCTGACCATCCTCCAAGCCCACACATACCTGCCCACATGAACAGCACACACACATAAACATATACCCACATAAACAACAACACACGCACACATATACAACACACACACATGGCCACACAGACATATACACATAAAAATACACCTCCATGGACAATGCACACACACACACACACACAAATAATATAAGTAAATGTACCATATCAGGGAGGTGGAATAACACAGACAGAATATCCGTTAGCCAGGCAGTGGTTGGCACATGCCTTTAATCCCAGCACTTGGGAGGCAGAGACAGGTGGATCTCTGTGAGTTCGAGGCCAGCCTGGTCTACAGAGCTAGTTCCAGGACAGGAACCAAAGTTACAAAGAAACACTGTCTCAAAAAACCACACACAAAAAAAAAGAATATCCATAATATCCATTAGCTGACTGACTAAATCTTAGGTCTGCTGCATGCTGAGCTGAGGGGCTTCCCAACTTTACCTCTACTGGGTCCCTATTTCATCTTTGTACAGTGGAGATGATGGAGTTGAGGGAAGGACCTCAACATCTCTGTGAAGGTCCTCTGAGAGGTACAATAAATTATGGTACCTCCTAAGTGATCATCGCCAGGACTCCGCATGTTCTAGACGGCCCCCAAATAACCCTCTCTGCTCACTGCACCGCTGGCCCAGCTGCCCTGAGCATTGGGTGTCACAGCCCAAAGGAATTCTGTGGTTTCCTAGGTAGAGTCTAACGTAGCTCAGCTTAGCCTCAAGCTCACTATGTGGCCGTCCTGGTTATTTTTCTTCTGGTTGTAGTGAAACACCCTGGCAAAAGCAGCGTAGAGAAGGAGGATTTACTCCAGCTCCTGGCTTGAGGTGGGAGTCGGTGATAATGACTGTTAGGAATTTTTCCTAATACAAGCTCTCTGCCGACGCAAAAATCCCAATCAAGCCAAATCACAAGCCAAATTAAGAAATATCCAGGTTTAATGGGATTCCTGCGCTCTCGGAGGTGGCCCTGAGTGGGAAGGGGGGGCGGGCACCACACCACGTGTTCCTCCTCTTTTGGGAGTTCACTTAAGTACCCTGTGGGAGTGGTCCTGACCCCTCCCTGGCATGCTGGGATTTGGAGTGCAGATCAATACAACTCTCAGGTCTGGGGGCCAGGATAGATGTGAGGGGCTGGGGTCTACGCTCCCAGCTTAACTTTGAGGAAGTGACAGCAGCAAGATCTTGAGGCAGCTGCTCACAGGAAGCAAAGGGCAACAATGTTTGAGCTCAGCTCATGGTCTCCTTCTCAGATAGTCCAGGGACCCCTGCAGGAGCCGGCTCTTCTCAGCTCAATTAACCTAATTAAGATCCCTCCCCACAGGCATGCCCAGAGCCGGCCTCCCAGGTGGTTTTGGAGTTCATTAAGTTAGCAATATTAGCCACTACAGTGGCTGAAGCTAGACCTGACCTCCTGATCCTCTGACTTCCATCATTCCTAGCTGTGTTTGGAGCTTTCTAGTTTTTAGGTTTTTGAAAAAAAGGGATCTTACTGCGTAGTAGAGGCTGACCTCAAACTGCCCGTTTTGCTA
This sequence comes from Alexandromys fortis, assembly GCF_014885135.2. Classification (NCBI taxonomy): domain Eukaryota; kingdom Metazoa; phylum Chordata; class Mammalia; order Rodentia; family Cricetidae; genus Alexandromys; species Alexandromys fortis. The sequence continues at coordinate 4,268,207 of NW_026067915.1, read as the reverse complement.
CTCTATACTCCTAACTGATGCAATTAGAGATGTGTACCACTGCTCTGAACCCATGGGATTTTTTTTTTCAAGCTGTTGGCTGCCCTGGAGCTCTCAGTGTGTAGATTAGATTGGCATCACAGAGATGGACCTGGCTCTGCCTCCCTCTGCTAAGATTCAAGGTATGTGCCGCCATGCCTGCATTCCAAGTGAATCTTACAAACATAGCTTTCACTCTACTGTGATACAGTGTTGGGAGGAGAGGCAGCTTGTTTGTCCCAGCCGCCTGCCTAGTTTACACCCGAAATAACCACACAGAAACTGTATCAATTAAAACACTGCTTGGCCATTAGCTCTAACTTCTTATTGGCTAACTCTTACATATTTGTTTAACCCATCTCCATTAATCTGTGTATCGCCACATAGCAGTGGCTTACCGGAGACTCTAACAGGTGTACATCTCAGGCAGAGGATCCATGGCTTCTCTGACACTGCCCTAACTTCTTCCCAGCCTTCAGTTCTGTTTTCTCCGCCTACCTAAGTTCTAACCTATCAACTAGGCCAAGGCAATTTCTTTATTCATTAACCAATGAAAGCAACACACAAACAGAAGGACCTCCTACACCAATACAGATGAGAAATCAATCCCAGTTGTTCTGGAGGCTGATGAAGGGGGGGCTGCAAGCTCAATGCTTATCCGGGCTACAGAGTGAGTTCAAGGCCAGCCTAGGCACTTAGTGAGACCTGTCTCAAAATAAAACAAAAAGAGGGCTGACAAGATGCTTCAGTGGTTAAGAACTCCTACTGCACTTCCATAGGACCAGAGTTTGGTACCCAGCAGCAACATGTAACAGCTCACAAGTGCTTATAACTCTGATTCCTCTAGCCTCGGTGGACACCTACATCCACATGGTACACACTCACACAGCCTCACACACATGCGTGCAAATAAGTACATTTTAAAACAGCAATGATAATAATAATAATAATAAATAATAAAAGTAATAAGACTGAGAGTGTAGTTCAGTGGCAAAACACTTACCCACACTCCAGTACCAAAGTCTCCAGTACCAAAAAAATTAAAGACCATTGGCAGTTTAGTGGTAGAATTCTTGCTTCCCAAAAACTAATTAAGATCTTGGCTCTTCCAGGCTGTATGTGAGTGGAAAATGGGCACAAAGGAAGTCTGAAGTCAAATGAGTTTGGGAAACATTGGGTTACCTAACACCAAAGCAAGTTTCTTTCCTGCAAGGCCTTTTGGAGGGTTGAGCAGAGCTGTGCATTTCAAAATCTGAAGAGAGACAGAGTGTATAGCGTTTTATAAATGCTTTTGTCCTGGGAGACCTTTCTCGGCTGACAAGCCTGCCTTAGGAGGTGAGGCTTCGGTCCACAACCTTGCTGAAACCACACACAACCACCGAAGGTCAGGTTGGGCTGCTATGCCCAGGGCAGTAATCCCGTGGGAAACAGAGGCAATAGGATCAAGAGTTCAAGGTCATCTCTGGCGACACCTTTTACACGAAGCTGATTTAGGCTTCATGAAACTGTGACTCAAATAAACAAGAACCCCAAACAAGAAGGCCCAACCACGGCCGGACTCAATCCCTAACTCTTAATATCCACCCTGAGTACAGTACTTTACTCTGGGAATTCACCTTCCTCTGTTTCAAAGGATGACTTAGAAAGCACAGACTCTGCTGTTCTGCAGTCTGCCTTGGTGTCCCCATTCGTCCAGGCTGATCCTGAAAGGAGATGGCCACCTTCTCGGGACTCCACGCCCCTATTCCCGTCCTCAGCTAGCCTCAGTGCAGGCTGGCGAGCATAACCACTTTTCCCTCGCAGCCAAGACTCCCAGCTTACAGTTCAGTAAATTTCCAGAGGGTAAATTTCCTGGATCTTGCAATTGCCAGTTTGTATGCTAATGAGGTTTTTAAAACCCCCATGATGAGTTTTGAGATTCTAACTAAGGTAAGGTAAGATCCAAGCAAAAGCCTGGGCGAAGTGACTGGGAGGGGAGGGAAATGGAGGGGGAAGGGGTAGTAGGCGAGGGGTGGGGAGGTGTTGGGAACAAATGAGCCCTTCCTTTCTCTTGCCCACTTTCATCCCAGGCTTGTGAATGTTTCTGTCTCAAAAAGTGAGCAGGTTAGACATGGTGTTGCACTAATGCACTAATCTACTCAGAGGCGACAAGAGAACCAGATTCAAGGACATTTTTCTATGTATTTAGTTTGAGGTCAGCCCAGGGTATATGAGGAGCTGGGGGGTGGGGAGGAGGGATTGAACCTATAGCAACACATGCTAGGCAGTCACTCTCCTATTTGCTGTATCCTCAACCCTCTTCACTGTGTCTTCGTGTGTCTGTCTGTCTGTCTGTTGTCTACGTGTGCTGGTGACATGTGTGCATATGTATGTAGAGACCAGAAGTTCAGCTCAGAGGTCGTTCCTCAGTGGACATCCACCTTGAATTTTGAAACAGGGTGTGTAATTGGCCTAAAGCTCACTGATGAGACTTGACTGGCTGGTGAGAGAGCTCCAGGGATCTGTCTGCTTCAGCCTTCCCAGAGCTGGGATTACAGGTGCACGTCAAACTGGCCATCTTTTGTACGTACTAGAGACCAGCCAGGTCTCCATCCATGCTCACACAGGAAGCCCTTTGCTGACTCCCCAATCTCCCTAGCTCCATCATTTCCACACAGGGTCTCATTTTGCTCTGTATGGCCTTGAACTCACTCTATAAATACAGTATGGCCCTGAAATATTGTTTTAGATTTATTTATTTTACTTTTATGAGTATAAATGTTTTCCATGAATGTATGTATGTGTACTACATGTATGTCTGGTACCAGAAGCAGTCAGAAGAATGTCCCAGGTCTACTGGTACTGGAGTTACAGATAGTTGGGAACCACCGTGTCCTCTGTGAGAGCAGCAAATACTCTTAATCCCTGAGCCTTTTCTCCAGCCCCTGGCTTTGAACTCCTTATCCTGCAACCTTGCCCTCACAAGTACTCGAGTTCATGATTTGTGCCACCACACTCAATCCGCCAAGTCTTCACTAACTGCCAACTGTGAAACAGACTCACGTTGTCTGAAAGTTAGAGAGTAGCCGACCGCACACTCATACAGCAGGCTGGGATCAATCCTAGACAACTCTGAGACCCTCATCAGCTCCTCCAGGCTGTCTGCTCCTGCGGTGTGGGAAACCAAAGAATGTCTGCAATGTAAGGTATCTGATCAGAGCAGCCCTTAGCAACTACCTTGGACAGCTGCAGCTGCCCCTGTGGCACTGTGGCACATGCTTAAATCTGAAGATGGAAGTAGATTTGCCTTTCATTCCACACACTTGAAGGGAGCAGGTTCTGGATCCAGCAGTAGGACGGCTCAGGTGCCCTGAGAGAGAGCATGGTGGACGGTGTCCTGGGAGGTAGGGAGGCCTGGATGTGTGGGCAATTCACAGAAAGGCAGGAAACTCAGTTTTGTTTGTTGCTTGTTTTTCCTTCAGGGTTTTGGGGAGGCAGTGAGACTGAAAAAGAGAAGCAGCATGATGTAGAACAATCTTTGTACACTGTAAATATGTATTTCTCTTGTTGTTAATAAGAGGCTGATTGGCCGATATCTGGGCAGGAAGAGGTTGGGTGAGATAGCCTCACACAGAAAGAAGGCTGCGGAGAGGAAGGGCAGAGTCTAGAGTTGTCACAGCCACAGAGAGAAGCAAGATGAGCAAAGAGGAGAAAAGATACCCAGCCACATGACAAAGCATAGATAAGAAATATGGGCTAATTTAAAATTTAAGAGTTAGCTAGTAATAAGTCTAAGCTATTGGCTGATCATTTGTAGTTAATATTAAGCCTCTAAGTTTTTATTTAGGAGTTGTTGGTGGGACAGAAACATCAGCCTACAGCAGTGTGCTGTAATAGGTTCTGTCAGTGACCTTGCCCGGTCTCTGACAGGCTAGGGGATCTCCAGTTCTTCATCAGGAGAAGGCAAAATGGTTGTGTTAGTGGAATTAAGTATGATAAGACATTATTAAAATGGATAATGATAGCTCACACCTTTTATCCCAGAACCTGGTGGGTGGAGCAGAAACAGGCAGATATCTATGAGTTTGAGGCCAACCTGGTCTTCAGAACTAGTTCTAAGACTTTATATTAAAAAAAAAAAACTGGTTTTTTTTGGGGGGAGTACCACTATCAACACAGTGTATTCACAGTGTTGGCTGACTTTCACCACACTTTAGACCCAGAACATTTCACTGTCCCCAGAAGAAGTCACGTATTTCCAAGAAGTCATTTCTCATTTCCAACCCCATCCCCCAAGGCAGCAAGCAGCTGACCTTCTGTCTCAATCAATTGTGCCTGTTCTGGCTGTCTCTAACAACCACAATGTGTGGCCTTTTGTATCTGATTCCTTTCAGTTGGAACAGCATTAATGAAATTATTCTGTATTGTAGCAGGAATCAGTACCTCTTTAGTTTTTGGAACTGAGCATATAATATCCCAGTGTTACGGTAGTACATGCCATAGACAAATGCTGAAGATTGTGAGGCAGGAGGATCATGAATTCAAGATCAACCTGAGATCTACCTTAATAGAACAAATGCGTAGACATAGACATATATCCTACTATAGAAATGTGCCCACATTTTTTTCCTTATCAACTGATGAGATGGTAGACATGGATGTCTCCAGATTTGGCCTTAGGTCTTCAATCTCTCTACATCCTACTGCTACAGAAGGTTGTTTGGTTTGGTTGGTTGATTTTGTTTTAGTTTAGGTTTTGGTTTAACAGGAGAGAGTTTGGTAATTAAACTTTCTTTTTTTGAGAGCGGTCTTGCTGTGTTGCCCACACTGATCTTCAGTTTCTGAGCACAGTTAACATCCTGTATTCTGCCCTAACCTCCTGATGAGTTTCATCTCCCCTCCAACCCCAGCCACAGGGGATCAAACAGAAGACTCTTTCTTTGTTTTTTTAAAACAAGGTCTATGTAGCCCAGGCTGGCTTTGACTCTTTGCAATCTTCTGAGAACTTGAAAGTACCATGAGGAAGTAGCTTGGCTGATAGAGAATCTGCCTACCATGGACAAAACCCTGGGTTTGATCTCTAGACAGATATAAAGTCAAGAGTTATGGGGTTTGTATACAATCCTAGCCCTTGGGAAGTGAAGGCAGGAAGATCAGAAGTTCAAGGTCAGCCTCTGCTACCTAGTGAGTCTGGAGTCAGCTGGGCTAGAGAACTTGTCTTGAGAGGAAAAAAATGTGAATGTTACCATCCTGTAGTCACTTTTTTTTTATTTTTGCTTTATATCATTTTATTTTCCCTGATGCTGAAGATTGAACGCAGGGTTTGAGCTGCTAGGCAATCACTCTAGCACTGAGCTGAGTCACATCTGCAATCCTTTTCTTCTAAAGAAAACTTTCCCAGAAACGCACTACAGTAAGACACACACATATAAATAAATAAATAAATAAATAAATAAATAAATAAAACCTGACAGAGGTGTTGAAAAATGTCTTGGGGCAAAATAGAATAAACTTTCGTTCCTATAGCTTTGTTGATCTCCCATGCTTGGACCGAGATCCCATCTGTAGGGCCAGCGTCTTCTCACTGACTCTCTGTTTCAGTGAAGACCTGAGATTGCCCAGCTTCTGTCTGTGATTTGTGACTGGTTTTCACTATGTAGTCATCTCAACCTCCTGAGTTGTCAACACACCCAGATTCAAGTTACTGGATGTGGTAACCCAAGTCCATAACCCCAACACTTGAGAGGGTGAGGCAGGAGGACTTCTGAGAGTTTGATGCCAGCTGAGTACAAGAAAAAGAAAACAAAGCAACAACAACAACAACAAAAATTCAAACAAATGTGAAATCAACCTGGTACCGAAAATCACTTAGCTGTCATCAAAATGAAGTTGCTGAAAACTGACCCTAAACCAGTAGAACGAGATGAACTCTGGAATTTGCATCTTTTACATAGTGCCCAGATCCTATGGATGCCCTATAACTTGAGAACCTGTGAACTGGGAAAGGCTGAGAGGTGAGGGGCTGGAGAGTAAACGAATGAAACTAATGTTGGCCAGCAACCCACTCTTTTCCAGAGACATTTGGGGTCCCTTCTGCCCAGTTCATTCCCGAAAGGAGTTGGGATCCAGTAGCCAACAAGGGCTAACTCGAGGTCATCTTGGCATGAGTCCTGTGTACAAGACTGTGTAGACCAGTGTCCTAAGGACAAGAACCCTCTTATGCCCCTCAGGAACTGTGTACAGTGTTTAGACATTTCTAAGGGCTCTCCGTGTTCTCCGTGTTTAAATAGCACTTGTTATGGTCAGTTTTCTGAAATTAGAAAAATTCAAAAACTAGTCAATCTGTCACAAACAGGCAATGACTGTTTCTGTGAGTTCAACCGTCAGCAGCAAAGCCCTCCTTTGTGCTAAGAATCAACACTATTTACTCTGGGAATCTTGCCTGGTTTTCTGTTAATTCGTCCACACACAGTTTCTCCTCCTGGTCTTGTGACTCGATAAAGTTTTTCCAGCTGGGTTGGGGAACAGTGGGAAATGTCAGACCCAACCTCCTATGTGCACTGGCCTCCCTTGACCATTCAAAGGCTCCCTACTTCAACCACTTCCCAGGGTAGGAACCCCCCTTTACAGGCTCTGCTGGGGTTCACCCAAGAAAGCACAAATATCTGATTGTGACTTCCACTATTGCATAACAAACATTGCCCAAACCTTCTACATTTTACTGCTCCTTCTGCTGGATGCTCATCTATATAGGCTGAGACACAGCAACGGGGGCTGCAGAGTCTGGGGACTTTACCTACCTAGGCTGAGAAGTTCGATGTGACTCTTCATATAGCCACTATATTGCTGAGGGGACATGGGCTGTGGAGAGGCGTGTCTACACCTGGCCTCCTGGTGTGGCCCTCTCACAGGGCAGGGACTGGCACTGGAGAGGTAGAATTCTAATAGCACGCGTCCTAAAGAGGGACCCGTGACTGTGATTACGGCACTCGGGAAAGAGAAGGCAGGATTGAGTGTAATCTGGACTGTGTAAAGAACTACAAGTCAGCCCATGTTGCACAGCAAAACCTTGGCTTAAGATCCACTAATTATTTGTTGCTTTAAAAAAAGATTTACTCTATTTTATGTGTATCAGCATTTAGTTTGGATGTATGCACCCCATGTGTGCCTGGTGCTGTGGAGCCCAAACAAGAACATTAGATCTTTTAGAACTGAAGTAATAGACAGTTGTGAATTACTATGTGGTTCTTCTGAAATCAAACTCGGGCAGGTCCTCTGCAAGAACAATAAATGCTATTATCACTGAGCCATATCTCCAGCCCCCACTTGTTGATTTAAAATAATTTTTCCTACAATATATTTTCACCATATTTTCCCCTCCCCCAGTTCCTCTCATCTCTTTCTCAACCTCCCTACCCACCCAACTTCATTCTCTTTTACTCTCTCACAGAAGTATGCACACACACACACACACACACACACACACACACACACAACCTACACACCTGGCAGTGGTGGCACACACCTTTAATCCCAGCACTCAGAAGGCACAGGCAGGTGGAGCTCTGAGTTCAAAACCAGTCTGATCTTACAGAGTGAGGATAGCCAAGGCTACACAGACAACCCTGTCTCAACCACCCCACACACCCCCCAAAAAAAACAATAAATGAAAATGAAAACAAACTTAAAAAAGGCCCCAATAAAACAAAACAATTATATTAACACTCCTCTCATCCCTAAACCCAAACAATATAATCTCACAACTCACCTTATAATTTCATTTACAAAGGAAAATTCCTTATAATAAATAAGTTTTAAAAATTTAACTAATTAAAGTAAAACAAAATAGGGAGTGCTTCAAAACACTAATTTGGAATTCAACATTAGCACTCTGGCCTTGGCTAAGTAACTTAATCTCCTGAAAATGCAGCTTTCCCATCCACCAAACGGAAAGAAAGCCTTCCTCATGGGACCAATAGGAGAATTCAGTGAAGATAGAATGGCTGTGTGCGTAGAGCCCTTGACACGGTGCTCCATGCACAGCAATGGAGTATGGTAACAAACATACTAATTTTAAGAGTGTATGGCTAGTCCTTAGCCTTGAGAATTTTGTGCATTTCTCTGGAGAAACCCCAAAGTATGAACTGTAGAGAGCTTGGTAGACTCATATATTCCCCACGCACGCACTCACACATGCGCGTGCCATACACACACACACACACACACCCCTCCTTGCAGAAAGCAGTGTTAACTTCCCTGCCCTCTGGCAGCTTTAGGAGGAGGATGCATGACAGTATGTTGAAGGATGTCTGTTCCCAGGAAGGCTGGAAGTTCTGATTCTTCTTCTGAAAGCATCATCAGAACACGGCTGTTCTGTATGGAGAGGCTCCATGTGGAAAAAGAGGACTCCTCTGACCACAGCACCAGCTGTCAGCCTGCTGAGAGAATCGTTTTGGATCCCACTCCCACTGAGCTTCAGAGGCTTGCAGCTTCAAAAGACCTGATCCGGAATAGCAGGGCCACCACTGATGGAGGAAGGTCATTGGCTAATAAAGAAACTGCCTTGGCCCATTTTATTGGTTAGAACATAGGTGAAGTAAACAGAACAGAATGCTGGGAGGAAGAGGAAGTGAGCTCAGAGGCCATGCTCCCCTCTCCCGGGCAGACGCCATGAAGCAAGCTGCCAGGTCAGACATGCTGAGTCTTTCCCGGTAAGACCTGTGCTACACAGTTTATTAGAGATGGGTTGATCGGGATATCAGAATTGGCCAGGAAGGGCTAGAGCTAATGGGCCAAGCAGTGTTTAAAAGAATACAGTTTGTGTGTTGTTATTTCGGGTAAAGCTAGCTGGTGGCGGGAGCTGGGTGGTGAAATGCAGCCCCGTAGCTCCCCACTACACACCACAGAGAGACCTGTTAACGCAGAGAAATGATGTGCAGATACGGGTGTTTGAAAAATAATTCCAGTCAGGTCTGGCGACACCCACCTGTAAATTTCAGCATGATGGAGGAAGAGGCAAGTGGATCAGGAGTTCAAAGCCACCATGAGTTTGAGGCCAGATGATGAGAAACACACACACACACACACACACACACACGAATCTAATTCTAGCTTAACGGGGCGCCAGCCTCAAAGATGGTTCTCATCCTGACGGTTCTCATCTTGAGAGTCATGCCCTTTGTCTATCAGAGGTGGTCTGTGCTGGGCCAATGGAATGTAACAGAAATATACATTCAGGTACATGCTATGCTCCTTCCAAGATTAGGCTATAAAATATTTCCCACTTGGCCACTGTTTCAGGCCACCACATGCTGTGAACAGCCTTGTGGAGAAACCCATAGAGGGTGACCAACTAGTCTTGAGGTTACTAGGACCATCCTGGTTTCATCGTAGAAACTCTTACATTCTGAGAACTCCCTCAGTCTTGGATCAACACAGACGGTTTCTCACCCTTGTCCATAAGGTGTAGAACAGAAGCATCCAGACAAACATGAGTGGAAGAGGCCTCCAGCCAACAGCGCAAGGAAGCCATCTTGAAAGTGAGTTCTTTGACCCAGACAAGCCTTGGGTCGATTGAGTCCCCACTGATTGTAGTCCCATAGAAGACCCCAAACTTGACCACTCACCTAAGCTGAGCCTCAGAAACTGGGAGATAGTAAATATCTGTGATTTTATGGCACTAAACTTGAGACTAATTTGCTAAATGACAATAGGCGTTCTATGTAGAAAAATTGCAGTCTCCCATAAGATAATGCAGAGGGCATAAATGGGTTTTCTCACTGTTTCTAGAACAGCTAAGATAATCTTCTGTTTAAAGCTCTTCTTCCCAGCAGAAGGGAGCACGGTTCCTGGGAAAGCAGAGCTGAGCAGCCCTGGCTGCTGCTAGAGAAGCTTACTCTGGCGTAATTGTTTTCTAAGCATCTGCCATATTCCCGAGGGGTCATGAGGCCCAGAGGCCCTCTCTTCCACTCCCTGCACCTAATTTCCCTCAAGGCCTGAGGGCCTACCTGGGTTGCTTAACTGCTAGAAGGAATCCCAGGAGGTCAGCAGCAGGGACTCTCAGCACCAGATAAGAATCACAATAACTTTCTTAGAAATTCAGAACTTAAAAAAAAAAAAAAAAAAAAGAATCACAATAACAAGGTGCCTACAGGGCAGGCAGATGTTGTAGGAGGGCTTGTGAGAGTCTCTCAGAAGCTTCCAATTGTAAACCGAGGTGTCTGAAACTTCACCATTCCAGTGTGACTTGCAATGCCCAGATCGCAGAGTCCCCCCAAAACCAACAAGAAGACCAAGTCCCATATGTAAAAGCGAAGAGTCATTATTCAAGTTCAAATCTGGACTCTCCATGTGTCCAACGCATTGGCACCATCAAAGAGTCTTGAGCTCAGCTGGGGTGGGGTTTTTATAACAGCAGAGGTTAGGGTGAGGGATTCCTAAGGTTCATGACCCCTGGTTAGCTGACATTTGTCTAGGGCTGGTGAAAGGGGATGGGCGTGTGCTTTGTGCTGGGCTTTGGAGTGTTAGGTGTTTTCTCTTGGGTAGAGTGTTCCTGGGTGGGGCCTGGGTGGTCTTTCTTGGAACCAGGTATTGACTTAGGGTAAACTGAAACTCAAGCCTCTATTGAGCTTGTCATGGCTGGGCCCTACCTGACTTATTCACTCCGCACCTGAAGACTTGGTTGAGATTAGACCTCTCTCCTGCTCTAAGTAGCATGAGGGTGCTTGGAAATGACCCAAGGGGAGCACAGGACGCAGGTGGGACCTTGGTGCCACATCATCATGTCCTGTCAGTTGGATCTTGTCTACAGAGTCAGGCAACAATGCTGCTCACTCCCAGAGAACATCAGCACCCGCAAGTGAGACTGCGGTGCACACTTGAGACTGATATAGTAGGTGAGAATACAATTCACATCCACCCAAAACAAGGACTGCAGCCTAAATTCCAAACAGCAGAGATGGAAATCTTGCTAAAAGAGCACCAGCATTTTGAATCTTCACTGTGTTTTGTACAGAACATCATCTGCACTTGTTTGTCCTGGCTATAAAATAAAAAGTAAAACAATTTAGCGTTGTATCCCTTCTTCAATGCGTGCACATGCAGGTTCGCATGCACATGCAGGTTTATGTGCACATGCAGGTTTGCATGCACATGCAGGTTCGCATGCATATGTGCATGCTTGTGTAGGCCAGAGGTCAGTCAATCTATGGTACCATTTCTCAGGTGCCATCTACCTTGCTTTTGAGGACTGGTCCCTCCTCACTGGGATCTGAGACTCACTGGTTAGGTTTTGCTGACTAGCCAGTGAGCCTAGGGAAGCCTCTTGTCTCCACCTCTCAACTCTGGAATTACAAGTGTGCACCACCACGTCTAATTTTTTTTATACTGATGCCGGGGAATCAAACTTAGGTACTCATAGTAGTATGCGAAGCAATTTATCAACTGAACCATCTCCCCAGTTTATGGATTTTGGGGTTGAACACAAGTGTGCGTGAGTCCATGCATTCAGAGGTCAGAGATATGGGGTATCTTTCTCTAGCATTCTGTACCTTACATGTTTTAGATTTATTTTTATTTAATAGTACACTAGTAGGTTTGTCGAGTGCATGCAGTGTACTTGGAGGCCTGTTTGTTTGTTTGAGACAGAGTCTTTTACTAAACCTGAAGTTCACCATCTCAGCCAGGCCTGCTAGCCAATGAGCTCACAGGATCCACCTGTATCCACTCCTCACCCTGCTCTGCTGGATTACAGGCATAGGCCATGTGGGTGCTGGGATTTGAACTCAGGTCCTCTTTATGTTCATAGCTTTTCACCTACTGAGCCATCATCCCAGCCATGTTTTGTTTTCTCTTAACCCAGCCATTACAAAACAAAGAAACAAACAAAAACAAATTTGAGGCTGGGTATGGTTGTACACATAATCACAGCATTCAGGTGGTAGAGGCTGGCGAGTTCAAGGCCATCTTCAGTTACTAATTAGTTTGAAGTCATCCTAGGCTATGCTAGACCTTATCTCAAACAAAAGCAAAATAAAATCTGTTGGAAATGTAGTGGGGGTAGGTGGGGAAATGAAATTAATATGTGCAGAAGTTGGGCACGGTGATTATGGTAGTTTGAATGTAATTGACCCCCATAAGTTTATACGGGAATGGCACCATTAAGAGATGTGGCCTTGTTGGAGGAAGTATGTCACTGTGGGGGTGGGCTTTGAGGTCTCTTATGCCCAAGTTGTGCTCAGTGAAGACTTAGTTCACTTCCCTTGCCTGTGGATCAAGATATAGAATTCTCAGCTCCTTCTTCAGAACCATGTCTGCCTGCACTCTGCCATGTCCCACCATGATGATAATGGATTAAGCTTCTGAAACTATAAGCTGCCCAATGTTTTCCTTATGAGAGTTGCTGTGGTCATGATGTCTCTTTACAACAATAGAAACCCTAATTAAGACAGTGATACAATACCTGTAATTCCTGCACTGGGGAGGCAGAAGTAGGAAGATCACAGCCAGCATGAGGCCAACCTGTCCACAGAGAAAGTTCCAGGGCATACATGGCAAGACTTTGTCTCAAAAACAAAAATAATGCTGTCATTATAAAGTGTCACAAACTGGGTGGTTTAAAATAAGAGGACTGTAAAGTAGTTGGATACAAAAGTAACTTAAAAAAAAACAATAGCCCTTCTATATACAAACAATAAATGGACTGAAAAAAAAGAGGGGAACAGCACCCTGCAAAATAGCCACAAATCAATTTCTCAGAAAATTAGGAAACAACCTTCCTCAAGACCCAATAATACCACTTTGGGGTGTATATCCAAAGAATGCTCAATTGTGCCACAAGGACATGTGCTCAACTATGTTCATAGCAGCATTGTTTGTCATAGCCAGAACCTGGAAACAACCTAAATGCCTCTCAATCAAAGAATGGATAAGAAAAATGTGGTACATTTATACAATGGAGGACTACACAGTAGAAAAAAATAATGACAGCTTGAATTTTGCAGGAAAATGGATGGAGTTAGAAAACATTATTTTGAGTGAGGTAACACAGACATAGAAAGACAATTATCGCATGTACTCATTCATAGGTGGTTTTTAAACATAAAGCAAAGAAAACCAGCCTACAAACCACAATCCCAGAGAACTTAGACAACAATGAGGACAATAAGAGAGACTTACATAGATCTAATCTATATGGGAAGTATAAAAAGACAAGATCTCCTGAGTAAATTGGGAGCATGGGGACCTTGGTGGAGGGTTGAAGGGGGAGAGGGGGAAGGCAGAAAGAGGAGCAGAAAAAAATGTAAAGCTCAATAAAAATCAATTAAAAAAAGAATTTAATAAAAAATAGCCACAAATAATGTAAAATATCTTGGGCTAACTCTAACCAAACAAGTGAAAGATCTGTACAACAAGAACTTCAAGTTGTAATTATTCAGCCACAGATAAGTCTGCACTTCCGGGTTCTAGAACCATGTGTTTTTCAGATGGGCCCTCAGGCAATTGCCTGAATGTTAAAGGGTCCCTGTGTGACCCACGTGTGCTCATGTGTAATGACGTATGACTCAGCTAAACCCTTGTGCTCATGCGTGAGCCTGTCATCTGCTTCATCAGCGTATGACGTAGTCACACCAACCCCTGTGCGCATGCGCTAGACAGATCTTAAACAGCTGGACACATTGTCTTTCGCTCTCTCTGCACACAGATCCCCAGGCCTGTACGCACCCCTCTAATAAACTCCTAAGAGGGTTTGTTGTGTATTTCCATGTTTCCTTCTCACTCACGCCAGGTAATTTCACAAGTCTTCGAAGAAATTGGAGAAGATATCAGAAGATGGAAAGATCTCCCATGCTCCTGGATCAGTAGATTTGACATAGTAAAATCTTACCAAAAGCAATCTACAGATTCAATGAAATCCTCATAAAAAATTCCATCACGATTTTTTACAGACCTTGAAAAAACAAGACTCAACTTCATATGTAAAAACAAAAGCCCAGGATAGCTAAAACAATCCTGTACAATAAAAGAACTTCTAGAGGTAGCACTATCCCTGACTTCAAGCTATAGCAATAAAAACTGCATAGTGTTAGCATAAAAGCAGACAGGTTGTTAAATGGAATTGCATCTAAGACCCAGAAGTAAATTCACATGTCCGGACCATCCGGACATGACCGGGAGCACAACACAAACCTTGAAGGAAGAGGAATGAAAGGGACAAGAGACACGAGAAACAGACAGCAAATCTGTTTTCTGATTAAGCTGCAGATTTTATTTTTCCTCAGGAGCATTATATAGCAAGAAGGGCAGGGGGATGGGTAGGATGCTGGAATGTCAGGTCTGGAGACATCCCTAGGTGACCGGAAGAGATAAGGAAATACTTAGGGTCTGTAAAAGTTAATTAACAGGGGAATACTAATTGCTTCTGGTGCCTGGGATCCTCAGGTCTGCAGGCAATCTTAACTCACAGGGAGATAAGGGTTATATCATAGGCCCAGAACTACAGAGGTGACAGAGGTGAATATCTTACTTAGTTTATGACTAAGATGGCTATAACCAAATACAGGTCTTTGCTCCCAGCATTCATACATCTGTGGACACTTGATTTTTGATAAAGAAGCCAAACTTATACAATGGAAAAAAAAGAAAGTGTCTTTAACAAATGGTGCTGGTCTAGCTGGATATTGGCATGTAGAAGAATGTAAATAGATCCCTATCCATCACCCTTTATAAAACTCAAGTCCAAGTGGATCAAAGACCTCAACATAAAACCAAAAATACTGAACCTAATAGATGAGAAAGTGGGGAATAACCTTGAACTCACTGGCATAGGAGACAACTTCCTGAAGAGAACACCAATTGAACAGACACTAAGATTAACAATTAACAAATGATACCTCGGCTGGGCAGTGGTGGCTCCCGCCTTTAATCCCAGCACTTGGGAGGCAGAAGCAGGTGAATCCTTATGAGTTTGAGGCCAGCCTGGTCTACAGGAGCTAATTCCAGGACAGCTAGGACTGTTACACAGGGAAACCCTGTCTCAAAAAACCAACCAACCAAACAAACAAAAAAGAAGCCTCATGAAACTGAAAAGCTTCTGTAAGGCACAGGATACCATCAAAAGGACAAAACAGCAGCCTATAGATGGAAAAAGATCTTCGTCAACCCCTGCATCTGACAAAGGACTAATATCAAAAATATATAAAGAACTCAAGAAACTAGACACCAAAAAAACCAACAAAGTCAATGGGGTGTAGATTTAAACAGAGAATTCACAACAGAGGAATCTCAAGTGGCTGATAATCACTTAAGAAAGATTCAACATTCTTAGTCATCATGGAAATACAAATCAAAACAACTCTGAGATTCCACCTTAAACTTGTCAGAATGGCTAAGATCAAAAACACAAGTGGCAGCTCATGCTGGCCAGAATGTGGAGCAAGGAGAACACTCCTCCATTGCTGGTGGGAGTACAAACTTGTACAGCCACTTTGGAAATCAATATGGCAGCTTATCAGAAAATGGCAATCAATGTACCTCAAGACTTAGCTATACCACTCCTGGGCATATACCCAAAGGATACTCCACCATACCACAAGGACATTTGCACAACTATGTTCATAGCAGCTTTATTCATAATAGCCACAAACTGGAAATAATGTAGATGTCCCTCAACCTAAGAATGGATCAAGAAAACGTGGTACATTTACACAATGGAGTACTACTCAGCTGTTAAAAACAATCCCCCAACCCCTTTCTGCACCCTGGAACTAAGCTCTGGTTGTGTGTGTGTCTATCTGCATCCACGTTTTCTACCTTGGAGACCTCAACTTTACTTCATCAGCAAAGACTCTATTTTCAACTATAGCCTCATTTACAGAAAGTGGGTGGTTGCAAGTTCCCTGGTGGCAGGCAGACACATGGCGGGCGGGCAGGAGACAGAGACATGGATAGACACAACATGTTGAATATTTATTCAGGGGGTTATGGAGGGGAAAGGGAGATGGGGGACAGAGAGAGAGAGAAAAAAGAAGAAGAAGATGAAGGAGGAGGAGGAGAAAGAGAAGGAAAAGCAGGAAAGAAGAGAGGGGTGTGTGCCAGAAGGGGACAGACAGAATCTAAGATGGCCACGAGAGGTCAGGGGTCGCCGGGAGTGGGTGTGGCTTGCCTCTTAAAGAGACCAAAAACCATAACACTGTATGGGGGGGGGGAAGAGAAAGAAAAAAGAAAAAAGATCAAAGTCATAAATCCAGTAACTACTCATTACCCTTAGGATAAGGCTAATTTTTAATTTTATTTTATTTCTGCCACTTGAGGTAGGTCCCCCTGTAGCCTAGCCTAGCTAGACTGCTATGTTGCCAAAGATAGCCTTGTGCACCTGATTCCCTTGCCTCCACCTCCTGACTGCTGGGATTCCAGGCATGTAACACCATGCGTGGCTTTGAAGGCTAAAATTCTTAACAGGGTTTATGAATCCTTCACCTGGTCCCTTTGTGATAGAGGATTTATAATCTTTTCAAAACTGGTAAGCATCCTGGGATGATCTTAATTTTTCTGGCTGTCAAACCTATTTGAGGTTGATGAGATCTGGCTAAACTGCTTAGAGGTGATTAACTCAGCCTGAATGGCATGTGAATTCCAGGGGAGTTGGTTCTCTCCCACTCAGCTTCTATTCCGCCCTTTGACACAACAGCTTCCTTCTTCACTGAGAGGCTAACCGGGTTCTTTGAGGGCCTCCAGGTGGAAGGGGGGAGGGGAGTAAGGAGGGGCCAGAAAGGAGATGCCAAATGCAGATGGCCTCCCTCCCTCTGAGCCAACCGGATGTAACTTGCTCATTGCAGAATTCCTTGTACTTCCTGAAAGGGGCTGGAGGAGTGTAAGCGCTCATAACAGGGGAATGGTGTGAAGATGGTAGCTGGACTAATGTGAGGCCTTGGATGTAAAGGGAGGGTTTCAAAGGCCTTGTGGCAATATGGGAAACCACAGCTGAGGTCATAGTGAGTGGAAGGTGGACGAGACAGGTAGAGGGATGTGTGAGCGTGTACGGAAGCTGGATTTTCCAGCTGAGCAGAGCAGGCTTGGGGCTCACTTCCCATGCCTCCCATTCACGGGCAGAGTGATCATACACAAAGTCCCCTAACATCTCTGGGCCCTTTTTTTTTTCTTTCCCCCGCCCCAAATAGTTTTAGGTAGCTAAAGCTAGCCTATAATTTGCTATGCAGCTCAGGTTGACCTTACAACCCTGATCCCCTTGCCTTCACATCCAGGTGCTTTCACCACCACACTCAGCCAAGGCTTGCGATTTTCAATGACAATTAGAATTTAACACTTGCAGGCTAGGGCTATCCGGTTCACATGCTGAGCACGCAACTGGCAGGACCCTGAACCTTCTGCTTTCACTTGCTTTGGGTACTTGCTTTCACAATTGACTTCAGCTACATATAATACCCCCCCTCCCCTGCCCCAACAGTTTTGCTATAGATAACAGCTCTGTGTATGGTCACTATGGTAGCCATTGGTTAAGTCCCCCCACAAAATCCCAGGAATTTGGAGTAGCCTTTTGACTTCAGTTCCATCCTGTGCACGTATTTGATGAACAACTTCTGACATTAGAGGCATTTGACTCCTCAGGTCATGCTCATGCTACTTTCTTTTCTCATGTTTTTATTTATGTGTGTGCGTGCATTTCTGGGTGTGTCTGTAACTCATGTTCTGGTACCCGAAGAAGCTAGAAGAGGGTATCAGATCCTCTAGAGCTAGAGCTTCAGATGATAGGTGCTGGGAACTGAACTGGGGTCCTCTAGACAGGAGCAACAAGCGCTCTTAAGCCCTGAACCAACTCTCCACCCCCTTCCTTTGTTATTTGTTTTGCTCTGTTGAGACAGAATCTCACACAGGCTGGGGTGGCCTTAAACTCACCAGGCAGCTGATAGTGGCCTTGAACTCCTGATTTGCCTGCCCCTACTTCCTAAGTGCTAAGATTACATGCTTTTGCCACCAACCCTAGCTCTTGCTGTTGTTGCTGTTTAAGAGAGACTACTGCTATATAGCTAGGCTGGTCTTGACTTCCACTGTCTTGCCTCAGACTGCTGAGTGCTAGAACGATGGATGGTCACTACCATGCTCATCCCTAACTCTGCCTTTTTGAATGCGAGTCTTATAAACAAGCACGGAGTATAATTTCTCTTGCTCACATTACCCATCAGTCCCATTACCTTCCCGCAAAATCACCTTGTTCATCTCATAAATACCTTCACGTCTAAGTCATGGGAGGCAGAGTTGAGACGGGGCCTCCTGTCCCACCTGCTTGGTAGCCACATAAATATATTCTCTTGTACAAAACTTGCTACTTCGATGGTTAGCATAATGTATGGCAGACAAAGTGGGCCTACTTCAATGTCAAGCCAACAGCTGTGCCGTAATCCTGCTGTTTCGTACATCAAATATGGATAGAACAGATAGGCACCAGGGCACAGACACTTGGGAAGCGAAGGCAGCTAAAGCTTCAGAGCCTGGACTCCAACCTGAAGCAGAAGAGGGTATCTGGGGCTAGGGAGCGAGTGTAGCGCATCACGCCCGTCTGCGCTCTATGCGCTGCCATACAGTTCGTAAACCGGGCAAGGGGCTGGAGATTGAAACACGCAAAGACTCACAGAGACATGGGTCATCCTTGAAACAAGAATGCCCCCTTCATTGTGTCCAGGAGCATCTTATAAACTGATAGCCATGCCCCAACCAAACGCACCAGAAACCAACTCCCCCGCCATCAGGAACTCCTGAGGGTCTCGTGCTCAGAGCAGCTGCAAACATTACAAGTTGTTTACCAGAAATTCAGGAGCTGGGGGGTTCACAGCTCCCAACAAGCAAGGCCCTGTTCTCCCCCTACACATTTGAACTCCTGATTTAACATTCTACTGTGGTCAACCTAAAACTTTTACTAAATTTTGAATAGGAGCTCATGTTCCAGTTCTCCTCTGGCCCCTGAAAATGTTATGGCTCTCTTCTTCCAAAGCTGTTGATGATGGAGAATTTCCCAAAGCCTTAGCAAAGGGGAGGAAGGAGAGACTCCGAGAGAAAGGAACCATTTTAAAGCCATAGCAATGCAGTGGACTAGGAGGCATGCCTTTAATTCCAGTAGATGGAGGCAGGGACAGGCAGATTTCTGTGAGTCTGATGCCAGCCTGGTCTATATAGCGAGTTCCAAGACAGTCAGGGCTACATAGAAATTAATTAATTAATTAATTAATAGAATGGTTTCCTTCCACAGATGGTTAGGAACAGGGCATGCCATTCTTGGAAGGGAGGCCATGTGCAAAGATCTGAAGATAGACAGTGTGATAGCTGAAGGACTTCTGCACAGTCTTCTGGATGCATAGATGCAATGATTTGCATGGTCCATATTCAGATAGTTTTACCCCAGCCCCTGTCATCCATATACCCAAAGAATCTGGAATGTTTGGGTGGAAGCTCCATCCCAAGCCTCCTCCCCCATCTCTCTCCAAACCCTGCTGCATCTCAGAAAGCCTGCCAAAAGATGACACCTCCCTTGGAGATGCTCAAGACCACTCCCCAGGGTATTTAAACTTCCTCCCAAAGAAAACAGGCACGTGGTTTTCTGGTCTTTTCCTGTCTCATCTCTGGGGGTGGGGGGACTGCAAAATCATCTGGGAGCATTTTATCCATCAAACCTGGGCTTTTTCTGATTTAGTTTGATTTGGTCTGATTTGGGTCATTGCATCGGCAGAGAGGCTTATCGGGGTAGAAGCTTTTCACTTCTCTATAACATTGCTGCCTGGAACAACAGTCTGGATTTGGAACACTACCAGCAATGGTAGAGATGGGAATTTCCTGTTGACATCCTCTAGGATTGCTAGGAAGCCCTTACGTTTGAAGTCAGCCTGAGCTACATAGTGAGTTTGACACCATCCTGCTCTACTTAATAAGACTGTCGAAAGTTCCTAAAGAGGGCCGGTAAGATAGGCCAGCGTGCAAAAGCACTCCACACCTAGCCTACTAACCTGAGTTTGCTCCTTGGGGCCCACATAGTGAAAGGGAAACTGACTCCGGCAGTTGGCCTCCAACTCACTGTGTAGCCCAAGCTAACCTCAAAACCACGATTCTTCTGCTCCCATTAGATCTTCAGACGTGTCCCTGAGAATCTCATGGATGAATTCAAGAACAAAGAAGTCAAGGTCTGCCGAGACCCAAGAGGCAAGTCCATAACACAAAATGAAACAGGAAAGACAGGATGGAGAGATGGCTCATGGCCTTTGAGGGGACCAGGCACACATGTGGTACACATAAACACATGCAAGCAAAAACACCATACATATAAAATAAAAAATAAGGGTTAAAAATTAAAAAATAGAGAGGTGGTTATCAGTCTTCATATCTTCTATACCTGGGATGGCAGGCTCCGGACATCCTGGGGAATGTGAAGGCCTGGAGATCTGGGGCTTTGGTTGGGATTTAATGCCGTGTGTTGAGGCAGGAGAGAGGAGGATGGGATCTGAGCTGTTCTGCCACAGAAGTGGAGAGCTAGAGACACACCACCCCCTCAGAACCTTTGATTGACACATGCTTTACTGAGACTTACAGTATGTCACGATGGTCTATTGATTTATATAAATCACTTTTTTTTCCAGATGAGTTTTGTTTCCCCAGCGCCATGACCCGAAGATGCCCATAAAGATGAGATATATAAACCAAGTGTGAGTGTTGGATGGTGTTGGTGTATGTCTTTAATCCTAGCACCTGGGAGGCAGAGGCAGGTGGATCTCTGTGAGTTCGAGATCAGCCTCGTCTACAGAGTTCCAGAATAGCCAGGGCTGTTACACAGAGAAACCCTGTCTTTTTTTTGTTTGTTTGTTTGTTTGTTTTTTTGTTTTTTGTTTTTTTTTTTTTGGTTTTTTGAGACAGGGTTTCTCTGTGGTTTTGTGGTTTTGGAGCCTGTCCTGGAACTAGCTCTTGTAGACCAGGCTGGCCTCGAACTCACAGAGATCCGCCTGCCTCTGCCTCCCGAGTGCTGGGATTAAAGGCGTGGGCCACCAAGAAACCCCATCTTGAAAGAACAGAAAATAAACCAGGTGTGGTGTGGTGATACAGCAGGATCCCAGCACTCAGGAGTAGAGGCAGGAAGGATCAGAAATTCATAGTGCTACCATGTGAATTTCCTACATGAGTGTCAGGAGACCATATCTCAAAAAATAAAAATCAAAAGATTAGGAGATTTGCCAGTAGCCAGGGAGGATACAAACATGACCTCAGAAAAGTCCAATTTCTATCCTTTCGGCATTTCCTGGTAGAGATTCCTATTGTATTGGGGAGGCCAGGAATGGGTTTGGGGGCAGAGTTCAGAACCATTCAATCAAGGTTGAAATCCAACCAGGGAACTGGACCACAGTCCTCAAAAACACTCTATGTAACTATATGTAACCATTTCCTATGTAACCATCCCTATGTAACCATTTCCTAGCCTGATAATAAGTGGTTACCCAAGGCTACCCTTGCTCTGCCTCAAACCCATGACTGGGCTACAGGCCAACAAAGCCACCTCAGTTTGCACCTAGAGGGAGAACAACTCACCTGGTTCCAAACAGAGGGGAAAGCAGGAAGTAGGGAGGCGCTAAGGAGCCCCCCACCCCCACCCCCACCCCCGCCCCCGCAGTGACAATGGCTTCAAAGAGGACCTTGCAGTAGCCCTCACAGGAGCAGACTTTCAAACAGAGTCAGGTCTAGACACATCACAGCTCTGTCTTTTCCAAACAAGCCGCCTCACTCCTCTGCTGCAGGAAGTTTCACCTGCCCCGTGAGTGGTGAGGACACAGTGAGGGGAGGCCACTCAGCTCTGCCTAGCAAGCAGGAAAGCCAAGGGATGGCACCTTAACATGGGTCCCTGCTGCTGGGGATGGCAATGGGGTTTTGGTGACTCTGTTTTGATCTCTTCTAGCCCCAACATTCCTTCATCCCTGGCTCTGCAATGCCTCCTGAATCAGAAACTGCCCCACAGTAGAACATCAGCAACATTTGTTGGCAGTTAAGGAAAAAAAAAAAAAAAACCAACCAAAGGCCAGGTGCAGTGGTGCACACGTGTAATCCCAGCACTCAGGAGTGGAAGCATGGGGATTGAAAAGAAGCTCAAGACCAATTCAAGCTACATGAGACTCTGTTTAAAAAAAGAAAAAAGAAAAAAAAAAAACTAAGAAAGCGTGAGGGCCAGGTGAATGCCTTTAATCCCAGCAGAGGGTGAGCAGAGGCAAGCAGACATCTCTGAGCTCAAGTCCAGCCTGATCCACATGGCAAGCTCTAGAGCAGCCAGTGCTGACAGTGAGATCCTGTTCTAATTTAAAAGAAAAAGAAAGGTGGTTCATGCATTGTTTATAGCTATTTGATCCCTTGTTTTATCATATTGTGTGCATGCCTGTGTGTGCCCAGAAGAAAGCCTTGGATCTCCTGGATAGGCTGCCATGTGGGTGCTGGGAATCTAACTTGGGCCCTATGCAAGTGACCTTCTGAAATGTCATGATTGTGTGCTAACCTGACCAAGTCCTCAAGATGGTTGACTTGAAATGGCCTGGAGACAGTAAATGCCTTGCCTTCACCTGAGCATAGGAAGATTTCTCTGTGTCCTTCCATTCCTGGTCCTTCCCTGAGCTTCTCAGGGGGAAAAATAACAAAGCCATTGACCCACTGACCTGGTAAGCAGCATTTGAGGAGCTGTGAGTCAGAAGCAGAAGATGCCGGGCACTCTCACCCCTTTCTGTCTGGTCATGAAGTAGAAAAAGGGACGGAGGGGTCAGGGACAGGGTAATCCTGCCTTGACAATGTAATTATATCCTGTGCACTCCAGGATCCAAGTGATTAAGTCAAGAGGCCTTGTATTGTGCCAGCCGTTTGACTGGCTCCCAAAGAGGTCACCCATAGTAGCTTTTCCTCAGGGAGGAGTTTCCCACATTCTGCAGGTTAGGGGTTTTCATCTGCCACCAATAACCTAATGCATAGGAGGCTGAAGTATACAATCACACAAAGTGATTTTCTTTCTTTCTTTCTTTCTTCCTTCTTTCCTTCCTCCCTCCCTCCCTCCTTCTCTCTCTCTCTTTTTTTTTTTTTTTTTTTTTTTTTTT